>NW_026940656.1:0-12292 GCF_032062105.1 Saccostrea cuccullata | reverse complement strand
TACTTTTGGATTAAATACTTTGATATTTAGTATATTAAAATCTATAGATTTGAAGACAAGATTATATCGTCATTACGCACGTGCATTCACATGCGCACGCGTGCAATGCTAAAATTTGAATAAATTGGTACACTTCTGGGTAAACGTTGTTAATTAAAGTTCAAATGCAAAGAGTTTGTTTTTTTAATGAAGCTTATAGGGAATATGGCACCAAAAGGGAGTTGGGGAGCGTTTGGGGAAATCGAAGGGTCCCCGTTACAATTAGCACTAGTTTTCATTTGAACGTAAATTAATGCGTTTTAAAATTCTTCAAAATCAATATAAATGTATACTCACCTCTAATACCAAAGACAAGTCCGTATTATCTGATGCATTGATGTGATGATCTTCGTTGTAAAAATAATAGAAAATTGACGTTAGTTTAATTCGGATCACCATCATGTTGTTGTTTACTGCTACCACAGGTGGCAAGGTTTGGGGGGTGTCAAAAAATAAAAAAAATAGAAAAACCTAAGGTTTGAATGTATATTATAGGTAATTTTACAGCTAGAATATTTTATGGGTGCATTTGGAGGGAATCGGTGGCCTTGTATATTTTATTGAAATGTGACACTTTTGTGTCACTGCTAATGTATATGGGATATGGACTAGAAATACGAAACTATGATCAAAATTCATGCACTTTTCCGGTATTTCACCAGAAAAGCGAGATGGGTTCATAGATTTTCTTGAAAAAGGGGGTTACCCTTTTCTCTTGCTGTTCAGTGGTAAATAAAAAGTTGTTCTGCAATTTGTGTGGTAGCTTTGGTCATGAGCCGGGCCTGGAAGCAGTTGCGGCTGCTGCGAAATAGGAAAATAGGCTTTATTTACATGAACTTTTGAGATTGTTTGTGCCATCATTAGGGCTATTGTGTAAGTTGTACATGTTTTATTCCTAAAAATTCAAATTCCCAAGGGACTACATACTATTATTACGGGGAGAGGGAATTAAAAAATTTTAAAACATTTTTTAAAAACATCAATATTAAATAAACCGCCAGACAAACGTTTTGATTGCAAAAAAAAAACTATCCTCTGCCACCACAGCGGAAACACGTGGTTATTTCAATTCGTATAACTCATCAGTGATGAGTCGTATTTATTTATAAATGGATTTTTGTTTAAAAATTGTGCCAATATAGGCTAAACTAATTAAATTTATTTAAAAAAAAGTATAACAAGTGCAGCAATATTAATTAAATCCGATTTTTTTTTTCAAATAAAGACGTTAGGGAATCTACATTTTTTATAACAAATTTTTGTACAGTGTACATCACTAGGGCCTACAAGAAATATACATATTAATTAATGAATAAATTACATTTCACATCACAAAAGGCAGAACGATAGTATATATTTGTTTTTTGAAACTTTTTTTTTGTATTATGCATTTATTTCAGTAAAAGTATTTATTCAAATAGTAAAAAAAGTCTTATAAAAGATTATGTTGTTCCGAGTAGGACGCAACAATATCGACCTTGACGTCACATGTAAATCTTGACCGATTTTTCCATAAAAATTATGCGAAAGTCACAAATTCAAACTATCGTTATTAAGAAAATACTAGCGTAAGAAGACCTGTAAAAACTTGTTGGAAAGGAAATTTTCTCTACTTTTAACAACTTTATGCTGTTTTCCCTATTTTAGCACAGAAGTAAACGTAAAACTGAGCTTTGTTTAAAAAATCACGAATAAAAATCGAGAAAAAACACATAAGTGCAAGAAACTTTTTTTTTTAAAAATACTTTAAAAATAATAACAATAATTTTTACATATTTTAAAAGCAAGAAAATAGCTTTAAGAATATATCATACTTTCTTTATAAAGTTAATCAGGAAAAAAATGTCAATCTTGGGAAAATCGGCAATTGCTTTGGAAAATTACGCCATTTTCAAAAAGTCATGTTTGTCCTCAAAATGTAAAATTGATTAAATACCACAAAAAAACAAAAACTTTTTAATAATTTAAAAGTGGAGAAAATTTCCAAAAAGATGATATATGTATATATATAGTTTATATCCCTTTTGTGCTACCATAAAATGATACGGAGATCTTATTTTCGCGAAGTCGTGTTTTAACCGCCAGGAATTGGAGCGGTACGGAATGAAGGGGTTAAGTGTAATTAAAAAGTGAAAGCGAGTCATTTCTTTAAAGATCGTTTTCTCTGCTCCTTTTTTCGATGAGAAAAAAAGCAGGTTTTGTTAGTGGGTATTTTCTTATAATACTGAATGTCTTTTCCACTGGTCGGGTTGGGTGTTTAGACAGTTTTATGGATTTTATAGTATGAATACACGTATTTTTTGTTTTAGAAGTGTTATCCGCTCCTGGTTATTAAACAGAAAAAAAATTGCAGTCATGTTGTTCACGGAACCCGTCACAAATTGTGGTTTCAAAACCTGAGTGACAGTTTAAGGCAAGACTCTATTGATTTCTAAGTTAAATATCAAAATTGTCTGTCAGTCCCACTTGGTTTTCCTTTTTTCTCTTAACGCTTGCATATATTATCCAATTTTCGGTTTATGGGTATATCTTGATGATGAGCTACAAATTAAGTATGCATTTGTACCGGTCATTGATTTTTCCCTTTTTCATTTTTAGCTCTTTTGGTCAGGCCAAAGAGCTTACATTATGGTCCGTAGTCTTAAACAATTTGTCAAAATGCTACTTTCTTAAGTTTGGGTTTATTTTAATATATCTTGGCACACAGCAGACAACACTAAAATACATAATTCTGTTTATTGGTTTTTGATTTCGATGAACGATGTTGCCGTTGTTGATAAAAATATAAAAAAAAATTCCTAAATACTTTGAAAGGCTACTTCTTACAGTTGCAGTTTTAAAGCTTTTGTTCAAAAAGAGACTTCATCGAGGATCATTATTCTATTTATTGCTGTTGTAAAGATTAAACCCAACTGCTATTTTTCTCTTCCTAATTTGTTATAAGTACAATCCAGTAGAGCTACAGTCTCGACCAATTCTGATTACTATATAATTAATACTCGCAGGCCTATTCCAGAGCAATTTTTCATTTTTATTGATAATATCATTCTACACGGTATATCAAAATTTGGGCTGGGCAGACATGCATTGTGACTTTTAATCAAATATCGACGTAATAACAACTTTTTTTGTGAAATTTGAAAATTTTTTTTCGGACGTAAGGATCAACTTCTTACTTCGCGACACTAGAGCAGACGCTCTAACCACTGCGCCACGCGGGCGACGTAAATTGAATAAAAAATTTTTGTGAAAAATTTTAAAATGCTACTCCTCATACATTTTTTGGGGTGATTTAATAAAACGTGGCACACAAATACACTACACTAAGACACATAATTCTATATATCGGTTTTTGATTTCTGTGAACAGTGTTGCGTACCACGCCTGCTAATCGATCACTTGCACAACCAGCAGTTGTGTATAACAATCAAAAGAGATCGATTTCCGGTTGTGAGTTGATGCGAATAATTCCAGTGCACAGGTAGTAAATGGACTCGATTCAGGCAATAATTGATATTTTTATTAAAATATAAGAATGTGTTTCCCATGAGTAATTTATTTTTTTTTAATTTTACACTCTCATAAAATGCAGTGATTGTGATTACGACTATATTTGTTTCGAAGCAAGGGCTGGTGAGCGAAAACGCTGATTGAAAACAGTATTCGCCGACTAAAATTCGTTTTAATCTCACCAAACCCTTTGAAAATTCAATGTCCACCATGAGATGCTAAAAGTATCCTTCCACCAAAACTGGGACTTGATATTTGTATAATTTGACAAATATTCGAAGAAAAAAACATTGCTTGTGATGCGATATTCAGTTGTGAAAGAGATTTTGGGTTATGCATGAGATAAAGGATAAACAGTTTCAAACTTTACGAATAAAATTAAACATTATATAATTATAACTAGTTTGCAAAATTTAAAACATAAAACTATAAATTTTTTGCAAATAAGTTGAATTTGTAAAAAAAAAGATATATAAGATAAGTAAACTGTTGAAGTAGATCTGTTAGGGGGGGGGGTTAAAGTTTAATTACAATAATATTATAATTACAGTAAAAAATTATGTGTGTATTATTTAAATCATAAATTTTGTAATTATCCAATCATTTTAATATGACTATTCCGTATGCAAAAAAAAAAAATAATAATAAAAAATTAATAATAAAAAAATAAAGTCTCAGAAGTACTGAAACCCGGGGGCTATTTACAGGGTAATGAACAAGGACTAGGGGACTGTGGTACATTTAAAATCAAGTTCGAGTTTAGAGGATAATTTAAACCCAAAAATATCTCAAGGGCAAGAAAGTTTAAAAAGTTTTTAAAAGGAAATAAGATATAGCTAGAAATTAACAGCGTAAAATATTATCCATGTATCGTTTCGGGGTAACTGGTTTTATATACAAACAGAAGTAAATAAACACCGATGCAGCAAGATTAATTAAGGTCAAACGACTCTGCACTGACGTGTCCTCAGCGGGGAGTTTTCATCAAGCCATTAATGATGTTCCCTGCATTTGTGTTAGCCTGATAATACAACCTTTACGTATTTATAGAATATGACGCAGACAGGGATATGGTGAAAACCTTTCGCTACTTTTGAACTGCTTTGTAAAATATTAGTCAAAGTGCCGGGAAAAAATTTTAAACAATTTAATATTTTGATAAAAATATTCGATTTCTATTTCTTAAGGTGTTTGAATGGATTTTGTTTTCTCAACAGGGGCTGGGCGTCGTCTATATTTTTACTCATAAACTCAATTTGGCGGTGAAAAAGCAGCATTTTCTGTTGCTCACCGTCGCTACAGCCGGGCATTGCTCTCACAAGGGCCCCGGCTAAAAAAGAGATAAAAAAAAATTTAAAAAAAAAAAAACAGCATATCTGGGCAGTATATCATTTTTTTTTCAGTACGAAATTGTTTAACTCAAACATACTTACCTTTATTTGACGGTACTTCAACAAAAGTGGAGGGAAAAACCGAATTTTTCATGCTTTCATTTCATATATATTTTATAGTAAAAGTGCTGTCTGTGAAAAAAATAAGAGGCAGGCTCTCGATGATATGTGTTTCCCAAAGGGGGAAATACCTGGTGTTTTGAAGTTAGGTATCCTGAATTTTGTTATCGAGATGGAAAGGATCAAGATGACAACACCACATTACAGGTGTTTCTGGACGGGCCCCCCCCCCCCTCGGACTTGTTGGAAAATTTTTTTTTCTCACAAATTATATTTATTACATTTATTCATCATGTATACTTGGGGGAAAAATGCAAAAATCCAAAATAATCGTTCAATAAAAAATATTCCTATTAAACATTCCAAATAAAATTAATGCAAAGCATAAATCACCGCAAAGTTTATAATTTAAAAAATTACTGGTATTTTCTTTATTTAAAGGCATCAATGCATGGGAAGCACAAAATATTCAAAGCTGAAATAGATCAATTTCTTTTCAGACTGTTTTCAAAGCAAAAATAAATAAAATTTTTTTTTTTTAATAAAATAGAAATTTTAGTGCATTTGGTCATCAAATGGAGTCATAATGAATCAATACAAAAAGTCAATGATGAATTATAAGAATGTATGAATAAGATGTAGGTCTTCAAGATAACCACGGGCCCAAACCCTGGGTTTTATCACGTGATAATACCCCTGGTTTCTGCAGTAGGCTAATCAAGGGCGTAGTTTGATGGAAAAAATGTAAAAAAAAATTTGTTGTCACATCTGTAGCACATTCAAAACAATTTTTACTACAGTGTTGTTGAAAAAAATTTTTTAATTTTTATTCACTTGAATTTTACCACTTCATTATTATCTGGAAAAAAAACATTTTTTCATTTTTTTCCCTGGTTGGGGGGGAAACCCTTTTTAAACTCTTTCTGTATAACCATATATTATCAATTACCCAATTAGAAATGACAATGAAATTGTAACAACAACAATAAATGCTCAGTTTAAAGAAAGTTTTTAAAATTAAGATTAGTTTACAGAACTAATGAAAAATAACGCCTCATTTCCCATATAAGAGATCGGCCGCTGCTGCTGAGAAAATCAAAATGTGCTTGCAAAAGTGACTGTACATCATTGGCGGATCTAGAAGGTGGTTCCTGGGGGGACCCCCCCCCCCCTATTTGATTAAAAGAGAGTTATGTAACATGGATATTTTATTACGTCTAATATTTTGAATAAAATAAATACTTTGAATAAAAAAAAATATTTGAATAAAATAAATACACTTTACATGTTGTTCAATCTCTGTCCTTTTTGATCGCTATAAATAGAGTTCCCTGTTTAATATGCTTTCCTGGTCCATCCCTGCAATGAATCCGAGCCCTGTTGCTTGTTTGTGTTTTTGTTTTGTTTGTTTGTTATTTGCTTGTCAAAGTCCCCCATGGAACTGTTGATAACTCAGTGTTTCCAGGTTTTAAAATGCCTATATGCATAGTTTGGACACCTGGACACCCCTTTTTTTTAAAATTTCTGGATTGCCCCTGTAATGTCTTCATATTGTAGACAATATTTAACATTTTATAATTACCAAAAATAAAATAGTATAAGAGGTGAATTATGGAGATTGTATAATACTTTAATTTTTATCCTTTATCTCATCATAACCCGAATTCTTTCACAACTGAATGATCCCTCACAAGCAATGTTTTTTTCTTTGAATATTTGTCAAATTATACACATATCGAAGTCCCAGTTTTGGTGGATAGGATGCACTTGTAGCATATCATGGTGGACATTGAATTTTCAAGGTTAGGTGAGATTAAAACGAATTTTAGCGGCGAAAACTTTTTCAATAGCGTTTTCCTCTCCGCCCTTCTTGAAACAAATATAGTCGCTAATCGACAATCACTGCATTTTATAATTAAAATTAAAGAAAAATAAATTACTCATGGAATCACATTTTTATTTTTAATAAAAAAATTAATTATTCCTGAATCGAGTCCATTTACTACCTGTGCATGGAATTATTGCATCAACTGCACAAACCCGGGAAAAGATCTTTTTGATTGTTATACACAACTGCTGGTTGTGCAAGTGATATTGCAGGGGTGTGTACGTGGTTGTGGAAATATATTAAAAAAGCTTTTTTTACAGTTTTGGAATGATTTACATGTAATTTACACAAAATTCACTAAACGAAGATTTATAATTCTGGTTATCGGTTTTTGATTTCAATGAACAGTGTTGTTGTGACGAAAGATAGAAAAATGTGTGAAATACATTTAAAATGCTTCTCCTCCTACATTTTTGGTGTATTTTAATATAATGCAGCATTCAATAAGATTATACTGACTTTTGAACCACAAAGATAAGACTTCATATTACTTATGCATACTCCACTAATGAAGTTCTTTCAAATGACACCCAAAGGGCAATAACCTTGTGACCTTGACTGTAATCTGTATGCTAAAAAAAGGCTTTTTTCTGCTAACTTTAACCTTCGCCATAACTTTTGAACCATGAAAGATAAAACTTTTGATTTTTTATGCATACTCTACCACCTATGCTCTTTTTAATAATACCAAGGATAATGACCTTGACTGTGATCTAAAGGCTAAAAATAACTTTTTTTTCTTCAATCTTTAACCTTTGCCACAACTTTTGAACTATTATAGATACAGATTTTATATTTGGTATTCATACTCCACTCTTAAGCCTTTTTAAATGACACCAAGGTCAATGACTTGTGACCTTGAATTGACCTATGTGCTTAACATAGCTTTTTTTAAAACCCTTTATCATAACTTTTGAACCATGAAAGATAAAAGGATATTTGGTATTTTACTCCACTAATCAAGTTCTTTAAATGATACCAAGGTCAATGATTTGTGACCTTGACTGTGACTTATATGCTAAAATACTTTTTTTGAATTATTTGCCGCCGGGGGGACAGTGGTTTACAAACACATCTTGGTTTCCTAATGTACACATGAATAAATGTAATAAATACTCGTATTATTTGTGAAAAATGTAAAATGCCCCAGGGTTTAAATGGGGGTAGCGTGGGATTCCTGTCCACAAATACATGTAGCTGTGATCTGAACAAATTTTCGATTTAAAACTTGCTGGGTAGCTTTATGGTATCAGAGTAAATGGAATGTTATATCGTTTAAGTGATGAATATATCCTGTGGCCCCGGTTTAACGCCAGAATGCGTTTTGCGTACTGACAATACCGGTATATGCTTAAAGAAAAAGGGAGATAACTAACTCAGTGCATACTTGGAATCAAATGTCAACATGGTAAATATGAATCGAGAAAAAGACGCTGAAATAATGAATTGAATTTCGTCTTTATGTGGATTATTTTTTTTTAAAGGTTAAGGTAGTCCGATCCTCAGGTTTATAAAATTAGCAGTTAAGTAATAAAAAATACCCATAAAAGTATCTCTGAATCCACAAAGTTATGTAAATTCATCCACAGTATTTCCTTAAAGTTAAAGATCAAAGTTTATCATACCATAGAAGAAAAATTATCAAATCTCCAATATTTTTGCAGAGAAGGTAAATTGGAATATCAGCAATGCATTTTCTAACTGCAAATGATCAATGAATATCTTTTTAAATTTGCTTTTCACAAAAATTAAGATTGAATATATTGAAGTTTCCATTCCACGGAAACCCCCTACGCTCCGATTCCATCAAGTTTCCTGATTCTGGAAACCAGTGGAATCTTTAGGTTTCCCATTAGGGAAACTAATGGATGTTCAGGAAACTTCAGGTTTACAAGGTTTCCCTGGGTTTGGGATACCTTATGGAATCGGAGCGTGGGGTTTCGTGTTTTACGGAAACTTCAATAACCTGGCATCCGCTGCGGAAACCACTGGGAAACATGATGTAAACTTGAGGTTTCCATGTGGTTTCCATAGTTTCCCATGATGGGAAACCACTTTTTTCACCCAGTGAATATATTTTAGGTTAAAAAACAATAGGTATTCAGGCATTCAGAGAAATCGTCATGATTTTAATACTTGTTACTTTTTGTCTTCTATTTCTTTCATGTATTCTATAATACATAATGTAAAAGGTATTTACTATCATTGCAAGACACGACAAATCACTTATTATTTCATATCATGCTAATAAGCATTGGCATCTATGGCTGCATTCAAGAAAATCTTATTTCTCTATAAAACTTTTTTTTTCCTTTTGTAGGGTACAAATGTCAACTTTTATTAGACCTATTCTAAGATTTCCAAAAACCTTGAATCGTATAAAGATGAACAAAATGAAAATTGTTGCATGAAAAAAATTCATTTTCAAGCTTCATATTGATACATTTTAAATTAAATATTAATTTCTGGAGTTATCCTTACTGGCTGATGATTGGATATCCTTAATGGCTTCTATAACTTTAAAAAGTTTTGTTTTAATACTGATGACTTTAACTATTCTATCGTCAACTTCCCTTACTCATGCAGCAATATACCTTCATCACCTGTATACGTGTATATATATCTCATTTGATTCGATACTCAAGAGCATGCTCTACGTATGAACTATTTCAAAAAAGACGTAAATTATTGACAAGCAAGTTGATGAAACAAGAATATCAGCATTCTCGTTTAAAGTCATCATTCATTTCGTAAGTTCTATGGTCGATTCAATGACCTTGTCAGCAAATACAATTTATCACTGAGTCAAATGCTGACTGACGTTTTTCATCCGAATTGTTAGTCTATTATTTACACTGAATTGACGCCGGATTTCCCGTTATTTCCCGATCATGACAAGGAGCACACGGCGGGTGTGAACGGTCAGCAGGGGATGCTCACTCCTCCATGGCACCTGATCCAACCTCTGATGTTTCGGATGTCCGTGTTTGCTCTGCTCCTATTTTGTATTGCTTTATGGACTTTGATAACATCTGATTCACACCACTTCTTGAATACATTGTTAAAATAAAGGATCAAGCCCCCTTACAAAGGAAGATAATCAAGAAAAGACAAAAGATGGTTGGGGTCGATAACGATAAAGTCGAAGAACGTCACAGATAACGATGCATTATACCTGGGACATATCCTTAATAAAGTTTTAAAATGGTAAAGGAATCAAAAATTATGTCCCAAGTAGGTCTTGCATGTGTGTGTAAATGGTACAGGCGGTACTATAAATTTTCAAAAGTTGGAACGTCATTAATAATTTGACGGGGGAATTTAAGTGGGTGCCTCCAAAACACGTTGCCATCCTGATGGTTTTTTAGTTGAGGGTAGGCATTTTTTCCGGATTTTTTTGACGAATAAAAACTTCACACTCCTGTGCTTCACCTAAGACTCTAGCTCACGGTTCTTCTCCAATTGTCGACTCACATCGCGGGTTCGAATCCCACTGTAGGACGTGGAGACCGCTCCTTCGGATGAGACCCTATTAACCGAGGTCCCGTGTCGCAGTACTGTGGACGAAAAAGATCCCTCCTTGCTCAATGGCCCTAAATGCCGAGTATAGGACAAAATTTGTTGCCGGCAAGTGGTGGCGTCTCCTTATGAGTGAAAAATTCTCGGGAGGAACGTTAAACTATATACAATCAATCCAATTGGCCTCTCGGGTCTCTTTCTTGCTCTAGTTTCATTTGGTCTACAACCTCGAAAGAATTACCTTCTTCCTAACTAACGCTCTCGCTTTCCCAAACACACCCATACAGTAATCACATCCTTAAACGGGGCAGACTATTTCCGAAGCATCGCAAAGGTTCTTGATGTACTTTGTCTTGCTTTGTCCGAAGACAGCATTACCGTTCACGGTAGCTCAATCGGTAGAGCGCTCGCTAAAGTGATTGGGGGGTCATGGGGTTTGGATCTCGTCTGCGATTGACCTATATGTCGATGAACAATAGGCCCAGGGGCCACATCGCTCACCTGAGCACATCGGCTTGGAAAACGCACAAATCAGATCAAAATTGAAAAGTTTCCTGTGGGGTTGGGGGAGGGAGCTTGAATTCTAATACTACTTGAGAATGCCCTTATATCAATTCTACATATAACTTCTTGAGAAAAAGACTTTTATAGATTTCTTTAACTATTTGTTTGTATATATTACTTTGTAATAATTTGAATTTGACTCCCCATCATTTCCCTCCCTACCCCAAAGGGTATTCATGATTTGAACAAATTTAAATCTTCAATACATAGGATGCTTACATGTCAATATGACTTAACATAGCTTTTCTGTTATTTAGATTTTTCCCTTTATTTTCCTATGTAAAACTTTGAATCACCATTGAGACCCTTCCCTATCCTTGGAGGTTACGATGTGAACAAATTTAATTCTACACTACCTGAGGATGCTTCCATATAAATATCACTAATCATGGCTTTGCTATTCTTTAGAAAAAAAATTTTTTTTAAATTTTTTAATTTAAAACTTGGATCCGCCATTGTGGCCCCACCTATCTCTGGGGGTTATGATTTGAACAAACAAGAATCTACAGTATCTGAGGATGCTTCCAGAAAAATATCACTAATCATGGCTTTGCAGTTCTTGTGAAGAAAATTTTTAAAGATTTCCCTACATGATTTTCATCTTTCTTGTCCAATGGTTCTTGAGAAGAAGACCTTTAAAGATTTTCCCTATATACTATATGTAAAACTTGAATCGGCCATTATGGCCCCACCCTAACCCCGGGGGCCATGTTTTGAACAAACTTGAATGTACACTATCTGAGGATGATTCAACATGAGTTTCATCTTTCCTGTCACAATGGATCTTGAGAAGAAGATTTTTAAAGATGTTTCCTATATATTCCTATGTAAAACTTTGATCGGCGCCATTGTGGCCCCACCCTAACCCCGGGGGCCATGTTTTGAACAAACTCGAAGCTACACTACCTGAGGATGATTCAACATGAGTTTCATCTTTCCTGTCACAATGGATCTTGAGAAGAAGATTTTTAAAGACGTTTCCTATAAATTCCTATGTAAAACTTTGATCGAGCCAATGTGGTCCCACCTCGGGGGTCATGATTTAAAAAAACTTGAATGTAGACTATCTGAGAATGATTCAACAAGAGTTTCATCTTTCCTGTCCCAATGGTTCTTGAAAGGAAGATTTTTCCTATATATTTCCATGTACAACTTTGATGGGCCCTTGTGGCCCCCCCAACCCCGGGGGGTCTGTTTGAAAAAAAACTTACACTACCCGAGGATGATTCCACATGAGTTTCATCTTTCCTGTCTCAATGGTTCTTTAGAAGAAGATTTTTTTAAAAATTTTTCCTGTATATTCTTATGTAAAACTTTCATC
>NW_026940655.1:0-12648 GCF_032062105.1 Saccostrea cuccullata | reverse complement strand
ATACGCCCCCTCCACGATACGATACGTATTGCAATACTTGTGTCACAATTCAATTTTTTCAATACGATACAATTTAAGAACGAAACTATTCATAAGGTTAAAGAAAACATATTCAGATTTCAAAAACAAAGAGTAAAAGGTGGTGATACAATAGAAATAAACTACCAGGGGTATGCAATTTCAAAATTCAAGTACTAGCCCACGGACTAGTGGCAGCAATAAAGTTACTAGCCCCAAGTAAAAAGTTACTAGCCCAAATATAGGGACAAAAATTAAAACAAAACTAATGTTGAAAAAAAATTAATCATTGAAAAAGTCAGGGTACTAAGGTCATTCTTTTGAAAATTAAAATTTTATTCTCACTATTCAAATTAAATCATATGTCATATAAAGATTATGACAGAAAATAAAAATGAATTTAAAAAAAATATCTGAAGATCTTTCCTTTTCTGATTATTTTGCACTAGCTCATTTAGAATGAAAATAAATTCATTTTGTTTTCGTATTAAATCCTTAAATACACTAGAAATATATTTCATTTGAATCACACTGATCTTTCAGTTGATTGAGTGATAGCGTAAATAATTTGAGATATCTGCATGTATTTACAATAAACGGAGGAAATTCGGATTAGGAAAAAATATGATCGTTTTTGGAAGTAAATAAGTCAGGAAGTACTGCAAAATGGAGAAAATTATGGAGATTTATTGACAGTAGGAGCATGCTGCCTGGAAAATATTCACTGGTTCGGAATTTGATAGCAAAAAATGAGTAAAATACCTGTTGTACTTTTCATGTATTACATGCGTAGTCATAATTTTTACTAGACCGAATTTACTAATTTGTTAATTGCACATCTCTGATACTTGTGGTTCTGTTGATTAAGAACACTTTATTTGTATAAATAATAGCAGAGGCAGCCTACTCTGAAACTTTACCGTCCCAATTTTCTCCCTCGTGTGTGTCAAACTGTTAAAATAAGGTCGAACCCGATCTATTTCAGAGAGTTAACCAAACCCGATTATAAAAAAACGTATCGAACCGAAAATCGAGATTGTGAATCGAATATTGAACCGAGCACTTATATCGAACAATATCGATATTTCGCTGAATCGTTTCAGCCCTAACAAAAGTTGTTGCGTAGAATGTCCAGTTGATACTGTTGGAGAATTTTGTTTTGTAGTTTATCCATTTACTTTGATTTATAGAATGTCCAGTGAATACATTTGGATAACTTTGTTTGTAGAATATCCAGTGAATACATTGTATATAACTTTGTTTTATAGAATTTCCATTGAATACATTTGGATACTTTTGTAGAATGTCCAGTGAATACATTATATAACTTTGTTTTGTAGAATGTCCAGTCAATACATTTGGAGTACAGTGTCATGAGTGCCATTGTAAAACAGCCTGTGATAGAGAGACCGGGTCCTGCACACGATGTATGGAAGGGTGGCACGGACCAAACTGTCAAATGAGTAAGTAATCAAATATTGTTGAATAAGGCTTGTATATCCTTATGCCTAGTCTCACCCAATGAAGTTTCATTAAGTGCGAAAGTTTAAAATTCAAAAAGAATTTCACACAAACATTCACTTCCAGTTGTCATGGTTTGGGTTGTGGATATTGGCCTGAGTAGCTCATTCAGTAGAACACCTGACTGATGCAGGGGTCCCAGGTTTGACTCCCAGGCCAACCATACATTTTGTCCTTTCATTTTACACAATTTTGAGGGAAGAAACTGCAAACTATCAGTGATTTTATCATGTAAAAGAAACTCTCTTTCTGGGTAATTATATACTGTATATTTTGATGATGGATGCATGGATATTAAAATGCACCCAGTATGTTTCACTGTATCAATAAGATTTCAAATGCCGCATTCATTCATTACAGTAAGAATGACCAGGTTAAAGTTTTTGGAGTATACCTAGGTTAAAGTCTTTAGAGAAAGTCATTCCTAAGTATTAAAGGATGCAAATTAGGAAACATGCTTGGATACTAGGCTTGTCGAAATTTTTAAATCACTGTCAGACATTTGGTCTGACAGAGTCAAATGTTCTGTCGGACCAGTCAAAGTTTTGTCATACCAGATACAATTACCTCATTTTGAAGCTGTGAAATTGATAAGAATAACAGCATCAAAATGCCCTGGATTATTTCAACAGCCTTCAATCTTAAAAGTTTCCTGCCTTGCAGTTGGGATAGAGAGTATTTTAATAAAAGACATAAATGACAGGTTTTATGACTTTGCTTTAACAAATTTAATTGGCTATTGTCAACGCGCCGCGTACGTGACAATTTTTTTCTGTGTTTGTGACCTTCAGCTGCGCATTCCGATTCAGACCTTTATTAAATTTGCATTACACTCAATTTTTTTTAAACGGTCATCTGGACCGATGTTTTTTTTAAAGTAATCATTTCAAACAATTTTTACTGGCCTTGCTGACAGGAACGACAAATTTCAACAAGTCTGAGGTACAAGATCTGACATGCAATTTCCTCGTGAGTTACCAGCCTGCAGATTTAAGTTTGTGTGAACCATATCTCTATCGTTAAAACTAAAGGTCTTCCTCAAATAAATGTGAAAAGAGGGATTCATTCTACCAAAGACTTGTTTTGGATGCTGATTTTAGTTTTCCAAATAGTTACTATAGGTTTTACCCAGACCAAACTTGTATGGAATGTTGTAACTGTATATAATGTTGTATCTAAGGTTGCAAATTACCAAAACATTTATTTAGTTTTATTATAACGATACTTTGTCTTTCATATAGATATATTATCGTACTTCCTTTATTACAAGAATGTTCAATTTTTATTTATTCAATATTTATTATTATTATTACATGTATTATTTTTTATCATCCTGTGGTTTTCTATACTTTGGATCCAGTGTGAGACTATACTATGAATATGTAACAAATCCTACATTTTCATGATGATACAACTTGTCTCCATGTCAGACCTAATTACTAAGTCATATTACATTATGCATATATAATATTCAATTGTAATCAGTGTAATCATATTGTAATAATTTGTTCATGCCCCCTAAGGGCCCTTGATTGGTGAATAAACATATTATTATAGATAACATTTGTTTAGAGGACTGATGAGCTTCATAATCTTTGATTACCTACATTTTACTTAATAAAAATTGAACACATAACTTGAACATAAGTTGATGTATAACATTCATACTACATGTATATCATTTGTTGAGAAGGGACAAAATCATTTGAATTGACTGATCACGGAAAATATGGTAATTGCTAGTACAATATAAAACAAATTTAATTGTTTTACTCAAATATATCAAATATTATATACACTACATTGATAACCTTTTTATTCATACAGAAAATGTGGGCTTAAAACAGAAAACAAAAGCAAGAATATATGGGAGAAACTATGGAGAAGAAACAGTTAATGGAAGAAGAGATGACTGCACGCTGTTGACTAATTCTGAGGAAGTGATGAGACTGAGAATAATCCTGGAGAAGAACTACAACATTAATGGCATCACTGTGTTTACTAACAGTAAGTCCTGTGATTTTTGTTGAAAGTACATACTTTACCTTTTAATTCTATAAATTTAATTTTAAGTATTTTCATCCCTTTTTTGTGAAAAATTGTTATTAGTTTAAAGTCATATCCAATAGAAAAATTTCTTTTGGGAGAAAGGTTTTGAAAAGGTGTAATGAAAAACATTGTTAATTAAAAGAATTTATAAAATATATATGTAGGACTCCAAAGTCCAATGGTCTGCAAAAAATCCAGATGGTTTGAAACACCAAAGTTTGATGATGAAAACAATTAACATTTATGACATCATAGTACTATGCACAAAAATGCAATGCTGCACCATGCCAAGGCATGATTGTTTTAAATCATTAATTGCAAAGACTAACCCTCATCTTTCGGATAGGTGTAAGACTTACTCTTATCGGTATATTAACATTACCCTTAATATCTATGGTGAGTGCTGGAATAACCCAAATCAGTCAAACAGTGTGAGAGAACTAATGCTAAATTTCTCAGATTGGTTCGAAGTAACACAAATGTTCCAGGACTTACCCTAACCAGTCAAGGACAAAGCTTAGTATCTCTATTAGGTGAAAGCAATAAGCAAAATCAGTAAAAATGTATCTGATGATGAATGCCAAAATGATGGAGTTTGAATACAGGACAATGGTGTCGAGGATTGATGTAAGATTATTGTGACATCATAAACGTTGAGATTGTTCCTCTGCACCATCGGACCTTGGCATATCAGACTTTAGTGCATTGCCTTTAAGTGGAAACTATGCACCCCAAGCCAAAGAAAAACGCATGTGCAGAACAAAATTTACGTGGCAACGTGTTTCATTCGTAGCAGACGTGTTGTTACCAAGTTAATTTTTCTGAAAGCCTTTGGACTTTGGCTCCGAAGAGATGTCGAGCCATCAGGTTTTGGCACAGACCATTGCACTTTGGAGTCTTACATATATTTTCTTCATTTTTAAAATAGCTTATTCAATCTTAAAAATGTTGTAAAGGGCAATAACTCTTCATTTAGGCAATTTCTATATACTTCTAATATAAAATAGATATCTGATATTTAAGCAAATTTATGTTTTTTCTGTTTTGACAGTAATCTGAATTGCCCTTAATTGTGTGTTTAAACTCAAATATTTGGTTGGGATTGAAATATTTTTTGATTTACTATTATTTGTATTTTTTATTCAGGTTCAGTAAAGAGCCGCAGTAAAATGGATGGGTTTGATATAGTTCTATCAGAAACTGAGCATGTTGGTGCAGGCACAGTGTGTTATACACAGTCGGAGGAAATCGCTGAAACTGGCCGGATTGACACCTCTTGTCGGGGAAGGGCTACAACTGTTTTTATCCGCAAGAAATATCCCCCTTACTTTCTCTTCATCTGTGAGGTTGAAATTTACGGTAAAGTTCTAAAATTTAAGTGCATGAAATATTTTGGTAAAAATTTGTGTCAAAAGGGATAGAACTTAAGACTGTATATGTGCATGTGATTTAATTTTTTTATACGAGGGTCATTCAAAAAATATGTAGACAATGCTTCTCATCGTCATATAATTATTACAAGATTATAGATCAACACATTTTTGTAAACATACATATTTATTTTGTCGAAGTGTGAAGTTTCATTCCATTTGATTAAATAGAACTCATGTTAGACAAAATTTAAACCGACATGATTTGTTACCACGGAGCACGGTTAACCAACATTGTAACGTCAAAGACAACGTTGAGAAAGTTTGTCAAAATTATACAAATTATCTTAATTTCAAACACGGTTTGTAGCGTCTTCTCCATTCAAAAAACATATCCATAACACTTAACACCTAGTTTGCGAACAATTGTACAAATATAGCTTGAATAAGACTGTCATTGTTTTCCAATTCTTTGATTTACCATGTAACTCTATTAATTCTGCAACAGTGAAACACACATCACGTTCAATGACGTTCCTAACTCTTTCAACAATATTTTTAACTTTAACCTGTTTCTTTGCAGACAATCCATCGTCCGATTCAAACTCGCTACCACTCAAAAATTGTATTTTCCATTTAATACAAATACACAGATTATTTTTCATACAGATCCTGGTTTATACGGATTTTTTTTAGCTTTTAGAAGACGTTTCCCGAATGTAAAGTACAATTTTATTGCTACTCCCTGCTCCGTGACGTCCTCCAACGTCATGGTTTTTTGCTTTTTAAATCAAGTCCATATGTATTTAGAAACTGATATCTTTTAAATGAAACGACATAGTACATAACCTGATTTCATTTTAATTAATACAGCAATACTTTATTTAAACATGTAAATTTTATTTCGTTTCAGCTCCATTTATTAGAGGTATGACTGTAAATACTATAAAGTGAAAATTAGAAAATTACTCAATTTTGACGGTGCTCCGTGACCCCATTTTTGCTGTTCAAAATCCTTGGTAATTTTAATAAATACGAAGATACATGCCAATTTTTTTACTCAATTTATTTGAATCTGTTGTTAAAATATTTGTACCAAATTTGGATATAATATGACGTTAAATAAAAAAGTTAAGACAAAAGTCTACGAACTTTTTGAATGACCCTCATATATACCTGCAATAATGAATGTAAGAATCCGTTTAGCTCACCTCAACGAAGTTGGGAGAGCTTATGTAATACCCTCGGGATCGGCAACCCAGGTTAAGGATAAGTTTTTTGGACCAGTTTTCTTTTTAAGTACTTCTATGTCCTATATTGATTAGACATGCATGGAAGATGCTTCTAATGTGTTTCATCGTACCACTCAAAGTTTCAGATGCTGCAATTTCAGCAAAGGAATGACCAGGTTAATGTTTTTGGAGCAGGTTAACATTTTTGGTGCAGTTTTTGGTGTAGGTCTCATTTACAAAGAACTATAAGCCCTGTGTTGACCAAACTTGCATGGATGATACATCTAAGGATGCAAACTACCAGGCTTGCTTCGGATGCTGAATCTGACCTACATTTTCTGCATGGGTGAACAGGGTAATGTTTTTGGTGCAGGTCTCATTTCCAAGTAACTATAAGCCCTATGTTGACCAAACTTGCATGGATGATACATCTAAGGATGCACACTACCAGGCTTGCTTCAGATGCTGAATCTGACTTACATTTTCCGGTTGAGTGAAGAGGTGAAAGTTTTTGGTGCAAGTTTCATTTCCAAGATACTATGAGCTCTATAATGACCAAACTTGATGGATGGTACATCTTAGTATGCATACTACCAGACTTGCTTCGGTTGCTGAATCTGAGCTACATTTTCCAGATAATGGACCAGGTAAAAGTTATGGGTGCAGGTCTATTACCAAGAAACTCTAAGGCTTATATAAACCAAACTTGCCCAAATGATGCATCATGGGATGAAAACTCTCAAACTTGTTTCAGATGCTGGTTTTAATCACATTTTCGTGATGAAGAATTAATTTGAAGTTTTTATATAGGCCTATCCCAAAGTATCAGATCAAAAATGCAGAAATTTTGCTTTTTTGGATGTACACTTTTTTGTTGGGTAATTGTGTGACTTTGCCTTACTTAAAGACAACATTCTTTGAGGTGAGCTCTGTAATCTCTGATTACCTATGTTTGGTTTATGGATAAAATGTTTACAGGTACATGTACATTGCTTTTATGCAGATAACAGTTTTAGCGACTATGACACATATATTGGTTAGGTACTTGTAAACGACTATGACACTTATATATGTGACGCGCCAAGCAAAAACCTCCCTTATCTTTATTATGACGTAACGTCAGAACATGCGTCTAAAGTCAACAAGGTAAATTCGACGTAAAAACGTGTCATTGAGAGAAACTCTCGATCCCGGTAGAACAAAGGGGTGTTGTTATATTTATATGCTAAGACAGATTCTTGGGTGTAATTTGATGTAGTTTATTCATTACAAACTTAGTCTCCGTCAAGTGTCTGTGTGATCTTTCCTTTTAACAATTAATTAAGTGTGTATTTTTTAAAGATTTCCAGTGGTGGCTGAAAAATTCCCGTAAGGCCGTTTTAAAATGAAGTTTGTTTGCCCTCTCCCTATTAGTGTTAAAAAATTGCATCGGTAGGTAATTCGAATTGTTTTTTTTGTCGGACATTTTCCGTGTTGAAAAAGATTGAAGGCATTTCTAAAATAAAAAGAAAGTTGTTGATAGGATGAGAAAATTCCGGAATAAATAATTTGGAAGTCTTAAAAAGATTTTAATCGATTAATTTTAAAAGGTCAAACAAACAAGTTTTTAAAGATAGTTTTTATTAGATTTAATGTCCAGCTGTTTCATCGTGATGCACATGCAAGAAAAATTTAACAGGAGCATTAAACTAAGTTATTTTTTTTTCAAATAACGATGCAATGAAAATTGATCTGAATAACTTATCTTTTATTTATGGAATGAATTAAATAGCTACCCAATTTATACGGTATAAACTGAGTTGGGACAGTTAACGCTGCCGTTTATATAAATAAAACGTGAACTATTATTGATAAATAGTTAAGTTTAATTAAAAAAAAAACATTCTCTATAGATACGACACAGAGTACTTCTTCCGAAATTAGACTTAGCTGTTGATTTAAAATGAATATTTTGAAGAAAAACCTGTTGAGCTTCTCAATTCATTTTATTGTTGGACACCTCATGTTGTACAAAAAATGTAGAAACCCCCCCCCCTTTTCTCCTGTGTCACGTGTCTGCTCTATTTCTTTGGATACTTCTTGAAATATTTGTCTTGAATATACGGATGCTCGCATACATTGTAAGTTACAGTCCCACTATCTAAAATATTTTATAATTGAAAATTAAACAGATTGAACATATGTTTATCGACCTTTTCATAATATGTTAGATGAGGTTATACACAATACACCGAATGTAAAAATCGCAAACATGATACATCGCTTAAAATGTTATGATTAATAGAAATTGTTACAAATTCATACGAATCGTTTGAACACTTTTAAAACATTCCAACTTATTATTATTTTGTGCATGGTTTATCGAAATGTACTAAAGAAGATTCTGGAGTTCTGGATTCCTGAAAACAACATTATTTCGATCATGTATAAAATCGCTGAATCAGGCTGTTGCATGTACATGTATTAACGTCTCCGGTGCTCATTCAGCCCTCTTAACTTAAAACATCAATGCAGTATGAAAGTATACATTGAACGTTTTAGAGTTTAAAGACTTTCTTTTTAATGATTTTATTTTAACCGTTAGTATTAAGGACTTTTTAACCTGTAATAAATATTTCCCCGACAAAGACTTTACTACAAACATTTCATGATTTAACATCTACCTTGAAAAATAATAATCTTGTTGTCTTCTGTTGAATCGCAATTAAATGAATATGTATTTTTATGCGTTTCAAATTATGAAAATTTGCTACCAATTACACGTAATTTATTAAATGTATTCATGTATAAAAAACTTTAACAATGTCAACAATTTTTTCCTGCAAAAGTTGTATTGAACATGCGTAATGTACATGTATGGGCAGTTTAATGCAAAATTAGTACGGTACAAATCTGCACAAAATATGTTAATCCGTGGTAATATGCATATATTTGTTCAAGATATATGGAAGTTGGAGGATATAAATATCTGAATATATTTTACTTAAGTCAATGATCAAAACGCTCTATATTCTAAGATAAAGAATATATCAAACAAAAAATACATGTTGGTCGGCTTGAATATTGCGTGCTTGATCAACTAACCCATTCATACAGCTTCTCGTGTATAAAAAATGTATATAAATAACAGCAATTAGTTATTTAAAAAAAATAACAAAAATAACAAAAGTTACAGTTTAAGATTATACATGTGTGCCTTGTTCTTGTTTAATTAGTTCAGGTAATCAATTAAGTGTAAATGTCCATAGCTGAGACCCCCTCCCCCCTCACGTTTACGATGATCGAAGAATATTAAGAATGTTTTACCCGTTTTCCTACTTTCTGTTGCTATTTTTAACATGCGTGTTTTAACCTATACTAAAATGCTACTAGCATTTAATATGGTTAAAATAGATCATAATGTGTGCATACATGTACTTTCTCAGGAAGGTAACAGTGAAGCTTAGTATATGCCTGAGCCTTATATTCCATGTCTAGAAATGAAGTTGTGGAGTGTACGTGTGTGTGTGATCACTTGTGGGATTCACATTTATTCTGGTACAGTCATTTAGGGTATTCCGAATCACCCCGCATTTCGCGACACTCGGTAATTAACCTTATCGCTGTATCTTATACGAGACATGAACACGTGTGACAACTAAATAGTCATAAACAACATGGTTCATGCTTAATACATACAAAAAATAAAGAGGTAAACTTAATGCGTTAATTAAGAAAATAATTAATTCATTCCTTAACTTGCTATCCTTCTCGAAGAAAATTTCCGTGTATAAACGTTTCAGAATATTTCTCATCGATGTCGTGGCGTTGTTGGTGAATGAAACCTAGCATATTAGGTATTGATAGAACGGCAATTTTATGAGCTTTCATGAGCATTAATAATTTTTTATTACATCTCAAAAATGTATATGTTACAATCGCATTTGTAGCCCCCTACAATTTGGGGTATTTCGAATCACGTATGTGCATGACAGCAACAGAAGAAATTGCACACGCTGCATACTTGTTATATGCCCGGTATTTTGATAACATCGGTTTTCTTTACATGCAAGGGACCTATGAAAGATATGAAATGGAAAAGCTGTGAAGAGTTAATGAGTAACTTGACCAGTGTTGATCCTTTTATCATACATGTTTAAATATGGACTTGCACGCATATATACATACATGTACACATAAATATATGTAAACAGTGCACGTATGCAGTGATTTATGTCATATTTAATAATTGTGATACGTATATCTAAACAAGAGCTAGTTTTTATTCCTTTTCACACATTTCTATTATCATCATCATCATCATCATTACATGTATGATCTTTTTTTTTTGGTAGCCGAATCGTAGAATTACGATTTTTTCAATCTGAATTGTTTTGCAGCGAAAAAAAAATCACAGGGGCAAAAAAGTGACATAACTATATTTACAAGACAACAATTTACAGTCATGTAATTTCCGAAACCCCTATTTTCTTGGTAATAATTGCTTTTCTGCATGACCCGCTTCTGAAAAGCTGTTTTATAGTGCGAATAAAGAGGGGGTGTTGATAACATTCAAATAATCTAGAACAATCGAGAAAATTTTAATTCTTTTTATTCTTGGAGCTCTTTATAAACAATACTAACTAGTTCATCAATTATGATGAAGTTATCTGACCGTTTTCAACTCATTTACCTGGTGATTCGAAATACCCGGAAGTGATTCGCAATACACTAAAAAGGTGATCCAAATATAACCCCCGTCAAGGTCGCTGTATCTAAGATAGACTCGTTCTATAAAGTAGATCTCATATTTCACTAAATTGGCTTTCCTTTGATACCAAACAACCATGTGAAAAGTTTTTAATAAAATCATCTGCAGTCAAAATGTAAAAGGTGATTCGGAATACCCTAAATGACTGTATTGTGGTTTGTTATTCGGCTTATATACAATGACCGGTTCAAAATAAATTCATGATTAACTTCATACAGTCATATAAATTGCGGATTTTTTTCATTTAACAAGATTTAAAAACACATATATTTTAAAGAGTGGGGATGGGTGTTACATTCTGATTCACTGAAAGTATGCAGACGCATTTAGTTACGAATGTAATTCTAAATATATAAATATACCGGTATTTATTTTTAATACTTTAAACATAAATATGAAATAGAAAACGAAAGGCCAGGAAAAATAAATCAAATGTTAAAAAATTACCAAGAAATAATGATTGAACACTTTAACATTTGATGCACCTAATCTTTATTGATTTGATTTTAACACGCATTTATTGAATTATACAAACGGATCGGAAACAAGTTTGACAACTTTCAAGTTCTTCTTTTGAAACTAAATACTCATTTCATAACGACACCTGAAGAAAAAAAAGGATCAAACTCTACTACAAGAAACAAATACAATTTATTCTAGGGTGGGGAATATCTTTTCAATAAGCCAAAAAGTCTTCAGTATTAAAACATTCGAAACTAAAACATGTAAAAAGTTAACTTTTGGGACAAGAAATGTTATTTTTTCTTTAGATAGAAAAAAAAACCGTCAAACTCTTTAAAATTTCAGGTATTTAAAACATGAACTATGACAATACTTTCTATCTATTCTGTGTATTGTATAGACTTTTAATATATATAATTACTATTAATGGCTGTCTCGAACTTTTAAAAAATAAATACTTTGATAGAGTAACAGTGACAATTAAGAAAAAGTACATCTCTCATTTTGTAAAAGAATACTTAAAGTTAGACAGAATACATATAACAGAATGGTATATTGTGAATTAGGTAAATTGCCTCTTGAATTGGTCAGGAAAAAGAAAATCTTTAAATACTGGTTAACATTAAGAAATAGTGACAATTGCATTCTTCAAGCATGTCTACAAGAAAGGTTAGAAAATAATGATGACTGGATTGTAAATATTAAGAATGAATTTTATAGGCTTGGCTTAGTAGAACTATTCGATAGCAATTGTATAAATAGTAACACAATTGATATTTTATATCAGAGAATCCAAAACATTATGTCAGATTTAGGTAAATCACCAAAATGTCTCATTTATCAACACCTGGTAGATAATTTTACCCTTCAGTCTTATTTATGTAAACCAATACATCTAAAATATAGAGTAACAATTACTAGATTAAGACTATCTGCGCATAACTTAATGATTGAACAAGGAAGATATAATAAAACTTTGAGAAATAACAGAACATGTAGTCTCTGTCAATTAGGTAACATACAAGATGAATTCCATTTTGTGTTAAAATGTCCACATTACAACACATTAAGACAAAAATACATCAAATCCTACTACTCCCGAAGACCAAGCGTCTTCAAATTGGTACAGCTACTCAGTACACAAAATATAATTGAATTATGTAATTTAGGAAAATTTTTGCAATTAGCGAATGCCTCAAGAACTGCATCTTTATCAATTTTATAGATTATCAGAAATATTATATGC
>NW_026940654.1:0-12437 GCF_032062105.1 Saccostrea cuccullata | reverse complement strand
TATCGTTGTGACAGGAAAAAGAATCGTACCTCAAACTCTTGCCTTATTACCATCAAATGTACTTTCCATATTGTTCAACTATCTTTGAACAGACCAGTGCAAATCGAAGCCGTCGTCGGTCTGCAACTTTCATTCTAAGAGTTGTCGTTAATGTCAACATGGCCATGGTCAAAAACGAACTATTCTGAATTAAACTCGTAATTACGATATTTGTTAACTTAAGGAAGGCCCACACTTTTACGGATCCGGTTCTAATTTTACACATATAAAATAAAATATAAAAAAATTATGATTTTCACTTTTCTATTGATATAAATCTTTTTGATTGATTGAAAATGATTTAGCAAGTAAATATTTGTTTATTATAGTGTTATTGTGCATATGAAGCATATAATATACATTATTTATGGAAATTAAAACTTTGCATTCTGTCCATAAGACCTATATGTCATTTAGAACTTATCCAGACACAAAATTCTTAATTGCTTTTAAAGACCTAAATCTTTTTAATTTTCTTTTAAGCAAACTAACCTGAGATCTATTTTTATTGATTAAGAGCCTATATCATCCATTTAATTTTTATTATTTAAAAATTTTACATTGAATAATTGAAAAAAATGATATTTCAAAAATGGGGGGTTTACGTCTTCAAAAGACTGTTTTGTTAAAATTCTCTGGTCAATCATAATAAAGTAGATGTTTTTGTTAACATTAGATATAATTCTCAATAGTTTTAAAGAAAAAATGGCATCTAAACATATTGGATTTTAAGAATTATAAAAAATAAAGATATTTTGAGATTTTTTTCTGAAAGGCATGGACAGATTCAACACCGATTTGTTAATGTTTTGCAGTAAAAATTTCAAATTTTCTCTAGGTAAATGAATATTTTTGATCTTCATAAGTTTTAACATAAATTTGATGTGATTTGGTGCATAACTAAGAGAAATATGATATCACACTTTTTTATTTGCAATTTTGGCTGTTGAGTTTTTAGAGGTATGTGTGCTGAGACATGTTGTATGAAAATCAATCTGCAAAGATATGTCTTTTAAGGGTGTTTTAGTAAGTTTAAGACTTGTTCAAAGTATTCAAATTGAAAAATTATCAGTTTGACAGAAAATTCTGAAAGTACGGACCTACCTTAAACAACATTCAGTAAGTTTTTACAAGTTTATTTATTGATTGTTTTGACAATTTAAGCTGATCTCTATCAAAATTCATCTCGATTACGTTCCTTTGCGGTATAAAGTATTCCTACATCGTCCAGAAATAACAAATTGTATGGAGGCCTCAAAAAGAAATAATTTAATTTTTTTTTTTAACTCATTATTGGAATTCATCGTCGGAAACCCACGGGTGATCTCGTCTTTACTTATCACCCGTGGGCAAACTCGCTGAAAAATCGTCGTATGAAATTAAATATGCATGGGTCATTTGATTGGCCGCATTACAGAATCGCGATTCGAAACAACGAATCACAGTTCACGTTACGTATGCATGTTCGGCATTGCAAAAAACACGTTCCGTAGTTAACACAGCTGATAAATCCACTCACCGGTGCTTTTTGCAGTTAGAAAGAGGTACTCCTTCAAAATATATGATGGATATTAATGTCAGTGACCTGTATGAATTGACTTTCATTGTTTTAATCAAACTTCGCACGTTTTAACGAGCGTCAAAATATTTACCATAAAGAGCAAAGTACTTATGAAACCTATTTTTCAAAATTGAAGAGTTCCAACTTTCTGATTGGTTGATGAAAAACAACAAATTAGCATATTTTACGGCGATATTTCAGCGAGTTTGCCCACGAGTGATAAGTTAATTAAGACGAGATCACCCGTGGGTTTCCGACGATGTCTTGGAATTATAAGAATTAAACGTTCTTTTTGAAAAATATGTTGGTGTTTAAACTCTTGACATTTTACTCACAATCTTAACATAAAAGTGCTTCGCACTTTTATTTAGTTTGTGTGTAAAATGTCAAGAGTTACATATCGATATATATTTCAAAACGAACGTCTAAACCTAAAATAAAATAATTTCTGCCTTTTTTCTATTAACCCTTTTAATAAATTACTAATGTAGTGTCCCATCTAGAATAACTTTCGGATTTAATAATGAGAAATGAACACACGTGCTTAACATTATTCAGCCATACTTTTATTACATCAACTTCCGGTTGATTACAAGGGAAATAAATCAATACATCAATAAATCAGAGTTATCTTTCTTAGAACATAAAATCTGAATAAAGTATAATCAATCATACACTACAAATCACTTCCGTATTTTTTAAATATATACAGCTTGATAAAATTATATTTTGCAAAAAAATGCTTGTAGAATAAAGAACTACTTATTTATTACTTATGAATTGTGATCTAAGCTTTGATCAAGTGTTTGAATCTGTTACATAATTCGACATCCCTAACACCCACGAACTAGCTGCTATACTGTTGTAGGTATTGATATTTCATTAAAACTTTACAAATGCATAAACCACCCCTGAGGATTCCAAAATCATCCTACAGATTATTGATTAGTTGATTGTATGTTCGATAATTTAACTGATTAATTAAACCGACAACCCACCTAAGGTCCCGTCGGTCGGTCCCACCAGGTAAAGTCTGTATTTGTCCTTTTCGTTGTTTACTGAGAATTCACCGTATTGTTGATATAGAGTTGTTTCATTCGTCAAAGTAATGGACACGTACAAAGAGGGTTTATTCTTGGTTAATTGATGAATGACGTCATTTCCTAAAATAAAACGGTTATCAGCATTGTATAATCTACTCCCTTGAAAAAAATGTATATTACTGAAATATTTGTTTGTGTCAAATGACACAATTGTACTGTAAAATCTGTAATTGTTAACCCATTCTGTAGGATATATATATATATATATGAATGTTTTATAAGTTTAGATTGTGAGTTATTGGTGTGTAAACAGACTTTTCACATAGGCATATTTCACGAAGCGCGCTAAAAGCATGTGTAAATGTACCTTAACTAAACTCAATTTTTGAAATTCCTACACATTTTGATTGTTCCTAACGTCTCTGTAGCCTCATTGTGACGCGTGGGTATACACGAAAATGATTTTCAAATCAATTTCACAGTTGGCTTACTAGAAAAACACAGCAAATGTAAATAGGATATATGATTGATTGACTGTATATTGTTTAACGTCCCTCTCGAGAAATTTTCACTCATATGAGAGAAACACCGATATCTTACGAACGAACGTAACCAAAAACGGGGATCAGTCATTGTAGTCTATTATTTTCACGGTTGGATTATTTATTTCTTCAATTTTACTGGGATTTCGATAGAAAAAATCCCCACAATATACCTCAAATCCACATCTTGTCGTAGTCGCTACTGTGACGCTACAATACATTTCAATGGACATTTAAACAAGCAAAGGGGTTCGAGAAGGGAAATGAAAGGAAAAGTTTAAAAATGTCATTCTGTGGCATGAAATTAAAAATAATAGTATGTGTGGATCTAGTAAGGGTCAAAGGGGGGGGGGGGGGTTACTTTACGAAGGGCGTTCGGGACAATAAGAATTTATGGTCTGAAATTGAATTGCAAGTACCAAAAAACTAAAAATACTATATGCTGCGAAAAATAGAATTAATATGGCTCTAATACACAGGTAAAGCCAGATTATAAATCCAGGGGGATGCCTGTTCGTATTTTGTCGGTTGATAAAGCTTCTTCTTACAAACATGTATTATAAAATCTTCATATAATTCTTATGGGTGCTAGTGGACTGGACACCCCCCCCCCTCCCTTAACATCCCAGCTCTAGACCCAAAGCTATTTTTTTAATTTCACTGTAAACGCTCAAAGGCTGTTCGAGATATTGCTCGAAATAAAAGTGTAACAGACAGACAGAATTATAAGACGAACGGGCAAACTTTTTTTGTGGGGGGGGGGAGGATCGGCGCAAAAATAGAGATTTAGTGAATTGTGTTTTTGACATAAGTTAAGATACATGAGAGCAAGTTCCATATTTGCATGTCATCATAGCACCTAACCCCCCCCCCCAGCACCTGGAATATTTATAAATCCGGGTCAAAATATATCTTTTTGGCTTTCATTCACTTATAAAATTTACAATTAACAACATACAATATTGATACACTGTACCTGCAGTTAAAAAGTTAGAGGTGATTCAAGGTACTACGGGCATGATTTTTTTTTTTTTTTTTTTTTGATAAAAAGTGAATTCTATGGAGTTTTTGGATTTTTCATATGAAATACATTGTGAATATGCACTAGACGGTTAATTTATGAAAGAAGACAAATATGAATTCTTGGGACCCGGTATGTATATTGGGGATGGGGTGGGAAGGTTGTTTGGTCTACAAGCACTTGTGATAAGCATATGTGTGCACATACTTTTGAGGGATGCCATGACAACTAAGTGACAACTACGTTTTCATATTATTTACACTTTTAAAAGTCCGTATATACATGTATTATTGTCGGTATTCTGGAATCAATCTTTTTTTGTTTCACAACAGGATGGTGAATATATATTTTTCCTTAATTACAAATGAAGCAATTTATAATTTCGGTTAAAGTTTTTATTTGTATATTGGACCTTCGGTCAGAATAACTCTGTGTGTGGTCAAAAGTATAAAGTGTATCTTCTAATTTTATATTTTGACGAATAATGCATGGTTAACAAATAATGACATAGTGGAGCATAACCTTAAGACAAAGAAAAGAACTTTACTAAGAAAAATACACCCGCTCCATAAATGCATATTTTCAGCCTTTTTTATAATCCACACACATATATAAACAGATATACGTGTACACACGGTCGTATATAGGAACGGGGTTGAGGGGTTGGGGATAACCCCCCCCCCCTAATGAAGTGATAAATAAACAATGTAATAGGCCTACCGGTATTATAGAAAACTTAGTTACTGTATACTAAAAAAATCCTTTCATATTGGCTTCCCAAGATATTGTTTTGTAGTGACTCTAAACTTTTGGTTGTCCCCCCTCCCTAACTGAAATTGCTTGCTTCAGGCCTGTTACATATATATAAAATAAAAGCAGGCCAAGATAATTTAGTTAAGATCGCCATTTAATACATAAGAAAATACTGTCTACCATGAAGGCTCGTTTATTTCTATAAAGTGATATTTTAATAAATTTTAAAAATATATCCCCCCCTCTCTCTCAATACAAAACACTTTATAAAGCGCACAACCTATTTACTTGATTGCACGGATTTGTTTTTTTTTTCAAGCTGTAAAAAGTAACATTTCCCCATATGAACAAGGCGCACACCACGAGTTGTTTTTGTATACGTTTAATCACTGACGCATGACAAACGTGTTTCATAATCCGTCTAAAGTATTATGGTGTATTTTCTTCTATTTGTTCCCTTTCTAAAACATTGTAAGTGATTACAAAAAAAATTGACATGAGCAATTTTCAAATACAATGTGGTTAAAACACTATCCGTTCTATTTTACACATATACTTATTTTTTCCGATTTTAAACTTTATATGGGTACAATCACTGGTCCCGAGAAAACTATCGAGATACGGGAAGTTAGGGAGAGTTACGTTCGTTCGTAAGATGTCGGTGTTTCTCTATTGAGACGTCACCGTATGCCGGTGAAGGGCTTCAAATTTTGACCTTTACTTGGAACTCAGGGCCATTGAGCAGTGAGGGATCTTTATCGTGCCATCGCCTGCCGCTGACACGGGGTCTCGGTTTTTAAGGTCTCGTCCGAAGGACTCGCAACTTTCACTTCAAAGTGCCGAGCGCATGGCGAAGGAACAGTTGCTACCCATTTTTTATCTACTTAGGTCAGTCGCGGCCGAGATATGAACTCACGACCTCCCGATCACGGAGCGAGTGCTCTACCGACTGAGCTACCGTAAACGGTAAATAGACAATACGAAATTTAATCGTAAATTTTATGTGAATTGTCCAAACAATTAAGGGGCTGTGATGGCATCAGAAATTGACCTGTGTTTCTTTTTCAAAGATTCTATAGAGGCACACCCTAAAAAAAAAACAAGTCATAGCCTAAGATATATTTAAGGAGGCTCATTACACCACTTTTTGATGACGTACTACACAAAAAAATAAACCTCCATTGTTACGACCGAATTCCTTTGGGGTCGATTCGTATGGGTACCTCACTAATATGACCCTGACCTTTAAAACGCTTTAAAAATAGATGAAACATGCGGTGTTATAAACAGTGAAAACAAAGTAACGGATTCATTTTACATACACCAAGAGGGATTACTTTTTAGCAGAAACAAAAGAAAACAACAGCCAAATCTTCGCCAAACAAGTAATGTGCAATTTCTGACATGTCGAAGCAGTGAGCTCTATCAATCAACTTGTTTGTATGGAGGAAATTCGAGTTAAAATCTACAACCTTGTTGAAATTAAAAATGTTATTTACTTGCATAATTTACTGTGTTGGTGTTAATTTATACATTTGCTTTATTGATTTAGATATATATTATGGAAGTTTAAAGCTTTATTCTGAAATTTAGATGTAATGTTCAAACGTTCCTTTGTGTTTTGAGTCTTGGGTAATTAGGAAAGATAACTCTTGAAAAAGGACTTTTTATACCAAATATTTTCGAAATTGGAATTTTCATTTCGTTAAAACATTCTTCATTCAATTTGTCACAAGCAATTCATTGAAATACATTCCTTGTCTCTTCAGAACTCATTTTAAAATATTATATGCGCAGATTAAAAAGACAATGACATTTATTGTTTTTTAGAAGAAAATTATTTTTTCTAATAAAATTAATATTAGGTATTATGAAGTATTTTCATTGTGTGTACTTGTCTAAAGAAGAAATCCATCATTTGACACTGAAAGTTCTGAAATTCTGGAAATATTAAACTTGAAATAAAACATTTCACTAAAATAAAAAGAAAGTTAAAAAATTCTCTAAAAAATATTTACCATATCAATATCTCCATTTGGATATTTGGCATCTACATGATAAGTGGTGCTGTCATGAAATCTAAAATAAACTGTGGATGTAATGAGCCACCTTAAATGGGCTACTGAAAAAATAAAATACACTCAGATTATTTGTTTTTAAATTCCAAAAAGAATGAGAGAGAAAAAAAAATTTTAGTAGGAAGATTGTCCCGTCGAAATGTGATCTTGATCATGTTTGATAGAAGTTGAACTCCGACAATTAAGAAAAAATGCTGTTAAAATCAGATGAGTATCTTTCAGCTGTATGGAATATAATAATATTGAAACTGGTCATGACATTGTAATGAAATAAACAAGAGGTATTCAAATCATTTCTTAACCCCAAGTAATCTCATCAAGATAAGCGTTGAGGCAAAGAATGCGTACATTGAAAAACAATGACGTCATAAAACTAAGTGGCGACAGCACCGGGTGATCATATAATGTTATTATTATTATTATTATTTTATGATTATGTGGAAAATATTCAAAGTATCGAGCTAAAATATTCAACATTTATGTACATTTTGTTGTTTATTGTCCCCTAAAAACTATAATAGCATAGACAACATCGCATCAGTCAAAGAACTTTCCGAACAATCCTCGTATTAGCTTAATTCATTTATAAATATTTTGATGTCATGGATTTTAAAGATCATAGGGTTCTTTTTTCTCTCATAATTGTTCAACTTTGAATTAAATTGAAAAACTGACTTTCAAAACTGACACAGGGTATTTATTTTTGATAAAACGGAGGTGAATGAAAATATACACTAATCTGTATTTCTTAACAACTACCGGGCAATGAATTCATTTGTCATTTTCAATCAAAGGTTTAAAAGAATTTTTAAGAAACTGAAATTAAATATTTTTGATTAAGATTTTACAATATGATTTTTGTTAAATGAAATTAAATGATTTTCCAAATTAACAACGATCTCATTAGCTTTTAAAAACCATCAATCTTACATCAGATTACATTACGGTGCATCTAATTGTTAAAAAGTTACGGATTTTAGAAAAAAAATGCTTTTATTTTTAAATAAAGTGTAAAAAGATAATGGAAATATACATTTATTACATCGCGTGATATTTTTAATATCCCTTGCCTAATTATTTTCTTTATAGAAACTAGCTTAAAAAATATCAACAAAATAAATCCCTCTTTTATATACAGGAAATTTAGTAATAAAGTATTTTGCATAAGATAGTGAATCATATAAAACTCGATTTACATTACAAGTATTAAATAAAATGTACACAAAATACCAATCCAGTAAGAATGTACTGAACCAAATCCCTCCCTGTAGTCCTTCCAAGTTCTGTCGAAATCAGTTAATCCGTCAACACGCCTCTGTATTACCTATTGTAAAGATAAAAATAAGATGGTGAGATCACTCATCGAATATTCGAATATTCATTATAATATAATTTTATCAATTATAATTTCGTGCATTGATTGATTATTTCATCAAATCTGTACTCATATAATATCATCTTATTAGCAGACCTATTATTATATTCATATGAAGCAGAATTTGTGCAAAATCTTATGTGTGAAAAGAAAAAAACACTTGCTTTCAACTCGACATTTAGATATATCGACAACGTATTGTTAGATAAATATCATAATTTTCATTCCTACGTCGATCAATATAGCCCGGTGAGCTTGAGATAAAAGACAACACAGAGTCTGAAATATCTGTTTCATACTTGGATATTTTACTTGAAAAAGACATTAATGGTGATCTTGCAACCAAGCTAAACGTGATGACTTTAACTTTTCTATCCCTTATTTATGCACTAATATACCTTCATCACCTGCATACGGAGTATATATATCTCAGTTGATTCGAAATACAAGAGCATGTTCAACGTATGAACAATTTTTAAAACGAGGTAAATTATTGACAAGCAAGTTGATGACATAAGAATATCAACAGTCTCGTTAAAAGTCATCATTTCGTAAGTTCTATGGTCGATACAATGACCTTGTCAGCAAATACAATTTACCATTGAGTCAAATTCTAACTGACGTTTCCATACTAATAATTAGCCAACAATTTATACACACTACCGGTCTGCAGCGGATGCTCACTCCTCCATGGCACCTGATACCACATCTGATGTTTCGGAGGTACGTGTTTGCTCTGCTCTTATTTTGTACTGTTTAATGAACTTTGATATTGAATACTGTTCATAATTTCCATTTCCTTCTATTAAAATTTCATGCAGTTATTAATTCCCAAAACACTGACCGTCCAACCTCCTTTTCTTGTATCCATATCACAGAAAACATAAACTGGACAATGGTACCAAGGATAAATCGTATAAAAACCAGATTCAGTAAAACCATCAGCAAGCAAACGTTTTCAGTCCATTGGAGGAAAGTTCTCTGAAATGTATCAAAGAAAAATCAATGATTAATTTGATTACAGTTCAAACAGTGAAACATACGGAAGCCGGTAGGTGCCAGGTAGAAAATTTTAACTGACATTTTCCGGCTTCTGTACAAATACTGTCGTTTGCTTATTACTGTAATTTTCTTATTGAATACAAATGATAGTCTTTCGCAGTATGACAAAAATCAGAATCGGAAAAAGTTTTGAATAAGAAATTTTGTTCACTCGTCTAACAGGATTCTTTGATATTTTTATTCATGCTTCGCTTTGAAAATATAAAAAAAAGTCCTCTCTCACTCGTAAATTCCATGTTCAACTTCATAACCTTGAATATTCTCTATCTATTTTTTATAAAAAGGTTTCATATATAATATAAATAAATGGAGAAGGAGGCAGTGCACAATTTATTGCAACAGTAAAGGATTCTCGCAATTAATTACTACCAAAGTTTTGTTTTGTTTTTACTCTTTTTTTATTTAGATGTGACATTAAGGAAACGTCATGTCTAGAATAAATGTTTAATACTTCATTAATTGAATGGCCATAAATAAATTTTACCATATACTGTCATTTGTTTTTATTCCAATATAAAGTTATACATGTAAAATAAGACACCAAAGCTATGAGTGAACTGACTGCTGGAAGCTGCCATGTTTAGAGAAAAAGTTATTTCGCTTGCTAAATATTTCTAACAGTCCTCACTCTTAAGACGTATTCGGTTTGATCGCATAAGTTCGGGTCTTTCCATCAGAGGTTGGAAAAACAACCTCGAATGTATTAACATCACCGGATGTTAAAAAATTTATACATTTCCTGTTTTTTCAAATACAGGATAGACGGAGTTAGAAGATCCTTATATAGTATATTTAGGTAATATCATTGCATTGAATAAAGTTAAACTCCGTATTCCACTGATAAAAAGTCTCCATATATTTATTTCAAAGATCGTGAAAAGGGAGGGTTGTAAAGGCGTCTACTATATACGTTCGACGTCGTTTTTCCGCTAGTCGGAAATACCCGAAAAGTTGCGATTGGTATTCGGTACACGTTGGCTCTAAGAGTAAACATTATCATATCGGAATCTAGTCGGAAATGTGCCAGTTACGTGCTTTGGATTACATTTTGAATCTGAGTGTATTAAAGGAAACATAATTTTACATTCTTACATTCTTATGATTCTAGCTTTTCAGAATTCAGGAAAATGAAAGAAGGAATCAATAATAAAAAGCGTAATCTGCAGATTAAGCATTAATTCAAAACTTTGCTGCAAAGGTTGTATATTTTACTTGATTTTAATTCCAACTTTATTAAGGGTTCAAATGTGTCAAAAAAGGATGTTAATCTTTTTCTTATTTTTAAACAATTGCTTGAATTAGCTTATTTTCGAAGTAAGGAATTTCGATGCAGTCATAAAGGCATTGACCGTCTATACATATGTCCTTTAATCTGCTTCCACTACGTCAGCAGCGGCCATGATATGGTTTGCTCCATACTATTCCAATTAAACAATCAATATCAAATTTAACAGCTGTTTTCAGCAGTGCACTGTTATAAGATGCAGCTTTTCGTTTTATAATCATTCTGAACAAACGTTCCCTTTAATATTACTAAATTGCCAAAACGCGAAATAAATTCTCCAAAGGAAATCAAACGTCTTTAAACTTTGACACCAGGATACAAAATGTCTTGAGGGTGCTTTAAGGCCCAGTATCTCGATTTGAGATTTATAGATTTATTCTAAGACCATGCCAATTACTGTTCTTTTTGTGTTTGTGTATCTGGCTTTACGCCGATGATGTATTCAACACACAAAAAAGGGTTCAACTTACCTTGAAAAAAATTATTTCATTTAATAATTCATCTTTGATGTTAAATAACTGAAAAGAAACCTTAAGTATAAGGACATTTTTGCAAAACTTATAACAGTGAAATGACGATTTATCTTTCCTAATGGTACCCTTCACGGTATCTCAGTCGGTAGAGCGCTCGCTCCATGATCGGGAGGTCGTGAGTTCGAATTTCGACCGTGACTGACCTACATATTGTAAGTCGATAAAACATGGGTAGCAACTGTTCCTTCGCCATGCGCTCGGCACTTTGAAGTGAAAGTTACGGGTCCTTCGGACGAGACCTTAAAAACCGAGGCCCCGTGCCAACGGCAGGCGTTGGCATGATAAAGATCCCTCACTGCTCAATGGCCGTGAGTGCCGAGTAAAGGTCAAAATTTGAAGCCCTTCACCAGCATACGGTGACGTCTCCATATGAGTAAAAATTTCTCGAGAGGGACGTTAAACAATATACAATTAATCATTCATCTTCTCTAGTGGAAATTTTGACATGTAACTCAATTACATAAAAGAATAAATTCATATTTTTGTTCTATTCTTTGATGTCATGTAAGTGTGACCAAGTAATTACATACATTCTTTTTCATACATTTATTCAGGGAAATAGCGTGCTCACACGTGTAAATTATTTTTTGATCGATTATTTGAATCAAGTGAGTATTTTGTAAAGGCTTTTGTCGAAAACTCTTTTGTAATCTTATATTTCCTGACTGGCGTATTCAACGTAAATCAAATCCACTTGCACAATAGAACATTATATTTAAAGATATATATGCCGTGTTAAACAGTATTTTTGCTCACCTGAAAACAAACAAAAATTCCTGAAGTATGATAAGCTATAAAAAATGAAGCATTCTTGCAAACTCGAACGAAATATTATTCGTTATTAACAAAGTACTGGTCAGGAAAAGAACATGATATTCTGATGCATATTTATGAAGGATTGACGTTTATGTTGAATCTGCGCATGTGCGCGGGAAAAGTATCTCAAGAATAATCAGTTCGAGTAAACTTTTATAAATGAGTAGGATTTCACATAGAATACTACATGTACATGTGTTTTTCGATAAGGCTGGTTTTTTTTAAATCGCTCTCGGAAAGACGTGATGCATTTTCCCAAGCATTTTACACGCTTAATGCATTATGGTCGTTATTATCTACTAATCCCATGCTCACATGTACATACAAAT
>NW_026940653.1:0-12294 GCF_032062105.1 Saccostrea cuccullata | reverse complement strand
CCTCTGGTCACCCTTTATTACTTTCACGTTTCTTCTAATATATATATTAGAAAGTTGATCTTTATAAAGTTATAAATATGATTATTTTGGAGTAAGACAAAGAAAATTGTCTATCATAGAAAATTCAATTAATATATATGGTGACCTGAGGTCTCCGTATTGATATCGATGAATTTACTTTTGTGTCTTTAATGCCTGGAGAGTTCCTAGAATGTTTTATTACTACGCAAAATGACGAACTATTTGCGCATGACCCCAGGTCCTAGTTGAGCGTACGTTTTACCCTTCTGCACTACATCAGGGGAGTTTCCATGGGCGTTTTTGTTGTTTAACATATTTCAAATATTTTATAAATGAGCTTATCCAAAACAATTCAAAAATCCTCCAAATGGTTCTCATTTTTGATTACGTATATACGGAAGAAATAATTTTGCATTTGTTCTGTTCTGTGCAGTTTGGAGTTTATTATTTTTACATCACTCCTTTTATTTATAACTGATTCATCATTTCCAGCGCTTGAGATAGTTTCTCTTCGGCATTCTTCCTATTAACGCCAGATTATCCCAAATACATGTATTTTCATTTTACATAGTAACTAAAGTCGTTTGTGTTTGAATATATGTTTTACTTTATCATCCTTTAATTATGAATGTTATTTGAACGGACCAATTTGAGAGTATATACATTTTTTTCTTTTAAAAACTGCCAAAGGTCAAGGGGAGGGACTGGCACGCCAAAGACTTGGCTTTTTATAGTCTAGTCCGATTTATAGAAAAAAATACTTCTAACGGCAAATAATTATTATTTGGTCCAGCATAATTATTTAACATATTTCGAGTATGCTGAATCCGAGAAAATATGCTGGCCTTCATGAAAATGGCGTTAAAGAGGTCAAAATGGCGATTCAAAATGGCGGACATCCAATTTTTCTATTTTTCTCTTAATATCGTTCAAAATGGAAAAGTAATGAGTGAATATCTCACTGAGTGTAATAAAACTATAAAAATGATAATAGAATGCTAACATTATTGGTTATAACTCAGAAAATTTAGTCGTTTCTGCACATAATTGGAAATTTCTCTGATTTATTTGTCTATTGTCTCTATATTCTTCTTCGTTCTAGGATTTTACATTTACAAATATCCATACACTGCAGATTTGTATTTTTTCCACTGCATCTCACTATTCTACAATTGAATGATTGTGGAGATGTAAGTTAAAAGTCAATATGGCTATTTAAAATGGCGGATATTCTTTTTTTCAAATTATTTCTTAATGTCGTTACAGTAGGAGAAAGGATTTCTGAATATCTTACTGAGTGAAGTACAACTATATTCACTAAATTTTCAGTAAAATACTCAAACTGCTTAATTTTGATTGTTTTGCATAAAATAAAGTATTTGGTTTTTTTTATATGTAGTATATATAGTATATTGATTTGTCCATTTAATACGAACAAACAAAAAATACTAGAAATGTTTCATTTTTTCTTGAAATAGTTAAATCAAACTCGACTTAAGGGTTTCCAAATTTCCCCCTCGTATTTGACCGTGTTCCAAGGCCTTTGAGCCCCCGTCCACTTAAAATCACTCCTGAATCGCTGTCATTATCAACTCGCACTTCTACTTCAACATTCCGCAGCACACCATCAAATATAACTGAAGAAATTCTTTTCCGATTTCATCGAACACTTTGTACTAGCTTTTGAAATTAGCACTGATAAGAACTTAGTATTATCCCTTAACATCTTCTATTCCAGGTTTATTTGCTATATGTTTCAGTCTGTCTTCGGAATTTGGATATTTCAACACTCAAGTTAAATTGTGCCCCGTGTCAAGGACGACAACCCCCTTGGCACGTGAAAAGATGGATATGGACATAACTATCTGGAGTTTGAAAAGAGTAAGCTTACTGGGGGCCGGCACAGAGAAACCACAATAGTCCGCCGAAATATGGCTGAAAAACTGCCGACTCGGCGTTAAACAATATACAATAAATCAATCAACACTCAAGGAACAACACATTTATGTTCAAATGTTACATTTTGTTTTCCAAAACCTTATGCAAAATAAACTAGAGGTACTGTGAGCAATGAGCTCACTAAATGATACCCCCCGCCTCCTATAAAGTCCATGTGTTGCAATATATTGTTTTACGGTAATGTGTAAAGAGGAATAACTCGTCCAATAAAATGTTATCTAGAAGCTTCTATATGTAAATTCATAGGTAAACATAAAATGGCAATGTCCATGTTTTGCTTTGGAAAACCTAAAATAAGTGTCGAATAAAAAAGTAAAATAGCAACATCGTTCATCAAAATAAAAAACCCATAAAAAGAATCAAGTATCTAAGTGAAGTCTACTTCTGTGCCAAATGATATTGAAATCAGCCCAAAACTGTAGGAGGAGTAACATTTTGAAAATATTTCAAAGAAATTTCTATTTTTAGGAACCATCATGATGGCAACATCGTTCATTGAAATCAAACAAGGATGCACACAATTATGTATCTTAGTGTATGTGTGCCAAGATATATTGAAACTGTAGGAGGAGTAGCATTTTGAAAAAAATGTTTACAGACAGACGGACGGACACCTTATTATAAGCTCTTCGACCAGTAGATCAAATAACATTAATGCTTGCATCCACTAAGAACTACGATTGTACATGGAATGTGCATTCTTTTACCCCATAATTCATTTGAATTTTAAACGAGATGTTTGTAAAACTTATGCACCCTCCCCCAAATAACTGAAATTTTGCTGAGTCCAAAGGGCATAGCTTTGTTAAAAACAGCTCAAACTTGACCTATATATTCTTATGATAAATCTGCATACCAAATTTTATTTCAATTATAATTGTTCAACCTCTGCAAAGAAAATGAACAAAAACTGATGGTGCACTGACAGACCGATCGACCGACAGACAGCAGCAAAGCAATATGCGCTTCCTTCTTCAAAAGGGGCATAAAAGTCTTTAAATGCACTGAATATGTTATTGCTATATTATAATAAACTGAACTAACAAAAAATATCACAGTTTGGAAGTAGATTAGTTGCAAATATTGTATTTTTGAGGTCACAAACATTTAGATTTCTAGGCATTTTTAAGTGGAGAAATTAACTTTTTAAAAAAATTTTTACTATGGCCATGCAAAATTAATTACTTGGTTCTCAGGCCTTTTTTCAAGAAATATGATGAGGGAGGGAGGCATTTTTTTTTCTTTTTTATTGCCCCCAAAACATGATGAGGCAGCTTTTTACATTGTACAAAACCTCAAAAAATGATGAGGGAGGTGATTTGGTGTTTATATTTTATTGATTTAGCAATAAAAAGGGTCAATGAGGTACCCTTGGAAGAGATGAGGGAGGGCCTGAGAACCAAGAAATTAATTTTTTTTTGCCTTATTGATTTAGCAATAAAAAGGGTCAATGAGGCACCCTTGGAAGAGATGAGGGAGGGCCTGAGAACCAAGAAATTAAATTTTTTTTTTGCCTAACTATAGAGTAATTAAAAGGACATGCATGTTTTTCCAGTTTATTTCTTATGTTATCATATATAATTAAATTCCTACTTCTACATTTTAAGCCAATTAAGGGAAATTTATTTGAACTCATGATGGCAATCAAAACTTTAAATAGTACACTAATAAAACCAGATGTTAAAAATGAGTGACTTGGTTGATCTATAAAATGTTATCCACCATTAATATTTAATAAATAGTACCATAAGATTCGATGAATAGATTAGTAAGTGTCTCCTCAAACTCGTCCAAAATGCCTAAACAGTCCTCATGCTTGGCTTCATTTTTTAACATAATGGGGAGCTGAATCACATTTAATATCTACCATACCCAAGAATGCTTCCAAATAAGTGTCAATTTTCCTGGCCCAGTGGATCTTGATAAGCAGATTTTTAAAGATTTGTTCTATATATTTCTAAGTAAATCTTGAATTCCCTATTATGGCCCCGCCCTAACCCCAGGGGTCATGCTTGTAACAATATAATATCTACACTACCCAAGGATGCTTTCAAATAAGTTTCCCTGGCCCAGTGGTTTTTGAGAAGAAAATTTTTAAAAACTTGTTCTATATATTTCCATTCAAAACTGTTGCTATTCCCATGTTTTGTGGCCCCGCCCTACCCCAGGGGGTCATGATTTTAACAATTTAATATCTACACTACCCAAGGATGCTTCCACATAAGTTTCAGTTTTCCTGGACCAGTGGATCTTGAGAAGATTTTTAAAGACTTTTTCTATATATTTCTATGTAAATTTGGATTCCCTATTGTGGTCCCGCCCTACCCCCGGGGGTCATGATTTTAACAATTTAATATCTACACTACCCAAGGATGCTTCCATATAAGTTTCAGCTTTCCTGGCCCAGTGGTTCTTGAGAAGAAGATTTTTAATGATTTGTTCTATATATTTCTATGTAAAACTTGTATTCCCAATTGTGGCCCCGCCCTACCCCCGGGGGTCATGATTTTAAGAATTTAATATTTACACTACCCAAGGATGCTTCCACATATGTTTCAGCTTTCCTGGCCCAGTGGTTCTTGATAAGAAGATTTTTAAAGATTTGTTCTACATATTTCTATGTAAAACTTGAATTCCCAATTGTGGCCCCGCCCTACCCCCAGGGGTCATGATTTTCACAATTTAATACCAACACAACACAACCATGCTGGTACATAAGTGTCAGCTTTCCTGGCCCAGTGGTTCTTAAGAAGAAGATTTTTTAGTGACCCCACCCTATTTTTGTCTTTTCTTGATTATCTCCCCTTGTAAGGAGACTTGGCCCTTCATTTTAACAATTTAAACTCCCCTCCACCCAGGGATGTTTTGTACCAAGTTTGGTTAAAATTGGCGTATTTGTTCTTGAGAAGAAGTCGAAAATGTGAAAAGTTTACAGACGGACGGACATCGGACAAACTGTGATCAGAAAAGCTCACTTGAATCTTCGGCTCAGGTGAGCTAAATACCATCGAATTTATAATTTAAATGCTTATCCCGCAAAATTTTATTGACATTTTTACATTAGGTGCCCTCCAAGGATAAACTCAAGGTATGTATTTGCACAGGGTATTGAATAAATGTGCTGATTTTGAAATCCTTGTGTTCTAGATTTTCACATTTACTATCAAGAGACCCGCTATTGACACTTGAAGGGTTAAATACAGCCTGAATAGGCATTGAACATTTATACAGAGAACATATTGTGTTTACACTTACGGTAGAAATAATCAACATAACACAAGTATGATATATATTTTATGCATTTTTTAATTCATTTAAATTATAATCTATCAATTTAACAAAATTATTTTTGAAGTCAAACTGAAGCAAAAAGATTTCCTTCGTTATTCATGTTATTCCAATGCCTTCACACAAATATGAGTTTCTGTAACTAATGAGTGCACACTTTCAGAAAAACCCTGTTTAGTTCTAAAATTTCAGCCAATACAGTAACCGTGTCATTTCATTACTTTTTTCTGTACATTCTCCCTTTCATTTTAGCCTTAGAGGGAATAGCCTCTGTGGTCTGAAAGACAAAAAATGTGTAGATAAATGGGGAAAAGGGCAAAACAAAGATTCCTGCATGTAACTACCATTTCTATAATATATATAAAAAAATAATAAATCGAATACAAGCAAATACATTTCTTTTAACAAAGTCGTATCATTTACTCGAACATCTGAAAAAAAGAAACATAAAACGGTTGGTACTGGTAATTCGATACAATACATTTTGTTGTAGTGCCTGAAGGTTTGATGTTCATATAGAACATGCTCTTGTTTATCAAATTAAATAGGAGATATGTATAAAAAAAAAAACATATGCAGGTGGTAATTAAGGGTAATTCTATCAACCTGATCAATAAATATCTTTAACCTATTTTTCCAAATTAAAGAACTTACATAATCAAGTCCTTTATTAATAGCTTTAAAGTTAATATTCCAAAGTAAATAACTTACATAGTCCAAAACATCTCCATTAACCTTTCTGGTGACTATGAATTCTCGGTTTTTGCCGTCTTCAGTATTTGTTACGGCGTGTTCTTTGATCTCACAGTCGCTTATTAAGGTGAATGTCGACTAAAAATATCAAGTTCACTGTCAATATTTTTAATGAAAGGTTATATTAATAAAATTAAAATGAAAAAAAAATGTGAAGATAGTGATCTTAAATGCGTAAAGGAAACGTTATCACTTGAAAATAATATATGAAGTATTTCCATATAGTAAATATTTTTTTCCTCTATAAAGATATTGTAATTTAAAAAGAAATTCTTTACACTTTTTAGGATTTTTAGCGGTAAGTTTTGTATTGAATCAAAGATACGCCCATGAGTATGTGGTATGAGTTCTCTTTGGTCAATAGCAAGAATCACAACAAAAAGGTTATAAATTCACCTTTACATCCGATCCATCAGGACCTTTTGTGTCAAACTCTTTCCCGATTTGAATATTAACCGTCGTGGGCTTGTCGGGGTACAGCGAAGAGAGCCATGTTATTTTCCAGTTTTCTCCATTAAATTCGTATGTTACTGTTGTCCTTGCGTTCCTGTATTTTTCCTTGTATTCCCCCAGTCCTGTAATACACAACCAGCAAATGGCAATTACTTATTATTTAAAGATTATCCTACTCAAATCCTATGAGAAATTTCATGTCAGTTTGAGAGGTGGTATTTACTATAATAATTAGGTTATTAAAAAGGCCTTAGAATTTACTTAATGCTTGCTTTAAATTGTTCCAATCTTTTTACGACCAACTCGTAATAGAAGGTCCGATCGTTACATTCTTCTATGTTTAAACCGAAAACTCATCTGTACAATATTTTTCTGACCAAAAAAAAACCTATAAAAATATACTTACCTATTGCATCCATAAAAGCATCAAAGCTTGGATCTAATTCTTTATCCACCCATGTTCCATTGAATTTAGACATTTTTTCAGAAAATTGTGATTCGTGCAAGCCTCCCCAGTAAAAGTAAACTGAGATCCGGTTTGTCTGCTATACGACTATTTAAAATGATGTAATCAATGTGTATTTCTTATCGTCTGAAAACAATATGCAGGTATCTGTTGATCTCCTTAATTTTTACACAAACGCTTTATCGAATTAAGCGTACTAGAATTTAAACTAGATTTGTATGCACAAATCTCAAAGGTTTTGTAAACCTTTTTGTCTATTTAATTTTTCAAACACTAAATGAGATTTGATAGTAAAGTCTATATTTTAAAGATACCATAGATGAATCATTCAAAATATCAAATCAGTGCCATGATTTGAAATTTGTTTGAATTAGCCTACGATAATTTTGAATGATCCAGAAACATCTAGATCCGGTTGTATCAACAGTTAATTAATTATCAAACTTAATAAATCATTAAATTCTTTATGACGCATTGGTTGATGAAGGTGTGTCGTACAATTCCTGCTTTTTAGAAACTTATGAATTAATGAATCATTAAAAAATAGGAATTCATTAAATGTCTATTAACATCAGAACAATAGCCCACAACGCATTGCATTTACTACTCCATCAGCAGAAGGATAAAATGTACGCAGAACTAGGACCTTAATACCGTCAGTTCACGTCTATCGGGTCTGTTTACTCCGCTACAAAATGTAGTGAGTTGCATTCCTAAAGTGAAAATAAAATAAATCGGAATACTGTGAAGCCTTTTCAGTGTAAAAAAAAACCCAGAAAATTTATTTTTGTCAAGGGAATAACCATCTGTGGTGGGTATTAGAAAACAAAGAGGGGGAGGGGGGTTGCTGAGCAACATTAACTGCAATATTATAAGATATATGATTTATTAGAGTTTAACATTTATGGATTATGTTAGGTGACCTGTGGTCTCATCTATGATTTTATTATTCCATGTAAGGTTATAGTATCTATATAACACAGTGCCTAACCTCTGATCTCCTTACTAATAGTAAGAGTAAAATGATGTACGTCCAGTTTCTGCATTCGCAGATCTCTAACAAGCAGGGTGGGTGGGTGAAAATTTTGCCCCCTACCACCCCCTTTTCATTTCGCTTGGACTTTTCACCAATCCTTTAACATAATGAAATAATTATTTGTTAATAAATAATTTAATGTCTCTTTTGTCTTCCTTATGAGGTCATGCTTAAATTGGCGACCTCTAACACTCTTTGCCGGAAATCCCTGATTTTTATTTATCTTACAAAGAAGATGTACACCCTGTATTACAAAGTTTGGGGCTGCATGCAGTTCTCCCCTTTCCCTGGAATTAAAACATCAAATTCATAAACCCATCAAAACTACATTTAAACAAGAAGCCCATGGGCCACATCGCTCACCTGAGCACTAAGGGTAGGAAAAAGTAGAAAATGGTTTTTATTGTAAAGTTTAAATCAACAAGAGGCCCATATGGGCCACATCGCTCACCTGAGCACTGTGGCTAGGAAATAGTAGAAAATTGGTTTATTATTGAAAAGTTTTAATCCAAAATAAGTCCCATGACCAATCATGGCTTTACTATTCTTGAGAAGATGATTTTTAAAGAATTTTTCTATATCTTTGACTAAAACTTTGGTCGGCAATTGTGGCCCCGCCCTACCCCCGGGGGTCATGATTTGAACAAAATTCGCTAATCTACACTACCTGAGCATGCTTTCATATAAATATTACCAATCATGGCTTTGTATTTCTTGAGAAGAAGATTTTTAAAAAAAATTTCTTTATATTTCATTGTAAAACTTCGGTCGGCAATTGTAGCCCCGCCCTACCCTCGGGGGTCACGATTTGAACAAACTTGAATCTTCACTACCTGGGGATGCTTCCATATAAATATGATGAATTATGGCTTTGCTATTCTTGAGAAGAAGATTTTTAAAGAATTTTCCTATATATTTCTATGTAAAACTTTGGTCGGCCATTGTGGCCCCGCCTTACCCCCGGGGGTCATGATTTGAACAAACTTGAATCTACACTACCTAGGGATGCTTCCATATAAATATGAACAATCATGGCTTTGTTATTCTAGAAAAGAAGATTTTTAAAGAATTTTCCTATATATTTCGATGTAAAACGTTGGTTGGCCATTGTGGCGCCACCCTACCCCTGGGGGTCATGATTTGATTAAACCTGAATCTACATTATCTGAGGATGCTTCCATATAAATATGACCAATCATGGCTTTGTTATTCTTGAGAAGATTTTTAAAGAATTTTCCTATATATTTCTATGTAAAACTTTGGTCGGCCATTGTGGCCCCGCTATCCCCGGGGGTCATGATTTGAACAAACTTGTATCTACACTACCTGAGAATGCTTCCATATAAATATGACCAATCATGGCTTTGTATTCCTTGAGAAGATTTATAAAGAATTTTCCTATATATTTCTATGTAAAAGTTTGGTCGGCCATTGTGACCCCGCCCAACCCCCGGGGGTCATTATTTGAACAAACTTGAATCTACACTACCTGAGGATATTTCCCCATAAGTTTCATCTTTCCTGGCATAGTGGTTCTTTAGAAGAAGATTTTTAAAATATGCCACCAAATTTCCATTAATTCCCAATTATCTACCCTTGAATAAGGGCGTGGCCCTTCATTTGAACAAACTTGAATCCCCTTTACCCAAGGATGCTTTGTGGCAAGTTTGGTTGAAATAAGCCTAGCGGTTCTTGAGAAGAAGTCGAAAATGTGAAAAGTTTACGGACAGACAGACGGACGGACAGACAGACGGACGCCGGACAAATGTGATCAGAAAAGCTCACTTGAGCCTTCGGCTCAGGTGAGCTAAAAAGTAGTCCCATGATCAATCATGGATTTGCTATTTTTTAGAAAATGATTTTTAAAGAATTTTCCTATATATATCTTTAAAAACTTTGGTCAACCATTTTGGCCCCCCTACCCCTGGGGGTCATGATTTGAACAAATGTGAATCTACACTACTTGAGCATGCTTCCATATAATTATGATGAATTATGGCTTTGTATTTCTTGAGAAGATGATGTTTAAAGAATTTTCCTATATATTTCTATGTAAAAATTTGGACGACCATTTTGGCCCCGCCCTACCCCCGGGGGTCATGATTTTAACAAACTTGAATCTACACTATCTGAGCATGCTTCCATATCAATATGATGAATTATGGCTTTGTCATTCTTGAGAAGATGATGATAAAAGAATTTTCCTCCACATTTTTATGTGAAACTTAAGTCGGCCATTTTGCCCCCCCCCCCCCCCCCTTCCCCCGGGAGTCATGATTTGAACAAACTTGAATCTACACTATCTGAGCATGCTTCCATATCAATATGATGAATTATGGCTTTGTCATTCTTGAGAAGAAGATTTTTAAAGAAATTTCCTATATATTTCTATGTAAAATTTTGGTCGGCCCATTGGGGCCCTGCCCTACCCCCGGGGGTCATGATTTGAACAAACTTGAATGTACACTACCTGAACATGCTTCCATATGAATTTGATGAATTATGTCTTTGTCATTCTTGACAGAAGAAAAATTTTTAAAGAATTTTCCTATAGATTTCTATGTAAAACTGTGGTCAGCCATTTTGGCCCCGCCCTACCCCCGGGGGTCATGATTCGAACAAACTTGAATCTACACTACCTGAGCATGCTTCCATATATATCGATGATGAATTATGGCTTTGTCATTCTTGAGAAGAAGATTTTTAAAGAATTTTCCTATAGTAATTCTATGTAAAATTTTGGTCGGCCACTTTGGCCCTGCCCTATCCCCGGGGGTCATGATTTGAACAAATTTGAATCTACACTACCTGAGGATATTAACCCATAAGTTTCATATTTCCTGGCACAGTGGTTCTTGAGAAGAAGATTTTTAAAAGATACCACCAAATTTCCATTAATTCCCAATTATCTCCCCTTGAATTAGGGCGTGGCCCTTCATTTGAACAAACTTGAATCCCCTTAACCCAAGGATGCTTTGTGGCAAGTTTGGTTGTTGGCCCTGAGAAGAAGATGAAAATGTGAAAAGTTTACAGACAGACGGACAGACAGACGGACGCCGGACAAAATGTGATCATAAAAGCTCACTTGAGCTTTCAGCTCAGGTGAGCTAAAAAGGAATAAAATTTAAAAAATGAACCAATTGTTATTTAACTTTGGGATACATATACTGTATTTGAAGACGAGCAAGTTGACTAGTCCTCCAAATTCCAATTACATAAACATGTACATTTTGAGAATTCGGAGAAATTGTGCACTTTTCCCTCGGTCAAAAATCAGGGTCGCAATTCTTTTTTTTTGAGAGGATTTGAAAAATAATTCTACACATACCATGATTTTAAAATATTGCCTACTTACAACTTTCAATAACATCGTAATAATGTACAACATAAGATTACAGTTGTCTCATTCATATACTACAATTTACGAAGTATGAAATCCTTATTGATGGACAATATAAGACTTCCGCTTGTTTCCATATAATCTTTATGCGAATATCGGAGGTGATAAAAAGATAATAAGACCAGAGGTCACTTTATATCGTACATCTTTAGGTCGACCAAGTTACCTTAATATTGTACATTAAAAAGGGAGACCAGATGTTATCTTCTTTTCTACATCATATGGGGGACCAGAGGCCATCTTATTTTGTACATCAGTAGGGGTACTCTAGAGGTAACCTTATATTGTATATCAGTAGAGGGACCATAGGATACCTTATATTGTACATAAGTAGGGGGACCAGAGGAAACCTTATAATGCACTTTACATAAGAAGGGGGATCAAAAGTTATCTTATACTCTTAATCAGTAGGGAGACCAGTAATCATCTTATTTGTACATCAGTAGGGGACCCAGAGGACCTCTTATATTGTACATCGGTAGGGGGACCAGAGGAAACCTTATATAGTACATCAGTAGGGGGACCTGTGGTAACCTTATATTGAACATCAGTAGGGGACCAGAGGACACCTAATATTACACTTTAGCTCAATATGGGGGACCAGAGGTCACCTTTAATTGTACATCAGTAGGGGACCTGAGGACACTTAATATTACACTTTAAATCAATAGGGGGACCAGAGGTAACCCTGTATTGTACATCAGGAGGAAAACCAGAGGTCAGCTTATTGAGATATTAGAGGGACTAAGAGGACACCTTATAATGTACATCAGTAGTGGGACCAGAGGGCACCTCTATATTGTACATCAGTAGGGTAACCACAGGAGACCTCAGATTGTACATCAGTAAGGGGACCAGAGGTTAACTTATATTATACATCATATGGGGCACAAGAGGACACCTTTTATTGTACAACAG
>NW_026940652.1:0-12478 GCF_032062105.1 Saccostrea cuccullata | reverse complement strand
ATTTTACGCATAAAATCCACCTTTTAAAGACAATATTTAACAAACCTTCAAATACGCTCGTGCATATCTTAAATTTTATATGGTTTATTTAACAAGCTTATAAAAACGTATCTTAAATATTGTCGTTTTTAAGCTTAGTTGCAATCATGTTGTAGAAGGCTTTTATGAAATTTCAGATTTTGTCATAAACATGAATAATTTATTCTACATTGCAAAGTGAATAGCTCCAAATATGTCATGTGTGGTCTTAACACGCATTCTCTGTAAGCACCAACGAATTTACTATAGGGCTTGGAAACTACATGTCTCGGATTTTGATGAAATTTTTACCATAGGTGTGTCTTGGTACAAAACTAGTAAATATGGTGTCGGAAGTTCCACACGTGCAATTCGTTGCCATGGAGACGGATCCATTGAATTCGGCCATTTTTGGCCCATTTTGACTAAATGAAAACATGAAAATAGAAGAAATGTAAATGAATATTTATCGGTATCTAATACACTCTAACAAAAATCATTGGATCATATGATAACATGACCTTTTAAGGTACACAGAGCATATAATCGTTTATTCTAGAAATATTCTTCCTGTAAGAAAAAGGTCATGCAAACTGACATGGTTTCTAAAAATTTGAAAAACATGAAAAAACATAAGTGGGCTTTTGCTCCTATTTTTAGTAACATGTATCTATAAATAGATATATTTTAGAAAAATGTGAAAAATCAAATTTTGGCAAGGTTTTAATTGTCATTACTGCATAATTAGAAGTATGTTGTAAAAATTGAGATTCTAACGACAAGAGCTGGACACCACTAGCTGGTATGGACAACGGTTGAGGGGAATTCCCATTTCTATTTTTAGTAACAGGTGGTCATATATAGAGATGTCTCTGAATATTAGGAAAAATGGCATTTTTATTCTAATTGGTAGCTTTATATAAAAAGTCCTAACAAATATAAAGCTTTCTACAATATGTTTTCAGAATGTACATGTGTTTGTTCAAAAATTGCTTCAATACTGAGGATGAACTCTTGTTTCATTTAATGGCAACAATGATCTAAAAATAGATTACTCAAATAATTAAGAAAATGTAGATTATTGCACCTTTTCAGGCAATTTTTAGATGTAGTTGCTGCATAATTAAGATATATTTTGTAAAATTTTAGATGTAAATGACAGAATCTGGATACCACTAGCAGGTATGGATAATTGATGAGGGGAATTCCCATTTCTATTTTTAATATCAGGTGACTAAATATAGAGATGTCTCTGAATATTAGGAAAAATGGCATTTTTGTTCTAATTGGAAGCTTCATATAAAAAGTCCTAACAAATATAAAGCTCTCTACAAAATGCTTTCAGAATGTACTTGTGTTTGCACAAAAATTGCTACAATATTGAGGATGGACTCTTGTATCATTTTATGGCAACAACGGTCTAAAAATAGATTACTCGAATAATTTGAGAAAATGTAGGTTATTGCACCCTTTCAGGCACTTAAAGATGTAGTTGCTGCATAATTAGGAAATATTTTGTAAAATTTGAGATGTTAATGACAAGATATGGATATCTCTAGCTGGTTTGGATAATTGTTGAGGGGAATTCCCCTTTTTCTATTTTTAGTATCAGGTGGCTAAAAATAGACATCTCTCTGAATATTAGGAAAAATGGCATTTTTGTTCTAATTGGAAGCTTCATATAAAAAGTCATAACAAATATAAAGCTTTCTACAATATGTTTTCAGAATGTACATGTGTTTGTACAATAATTTCCACAATATTGAGGATGAACTCTTGTTTCATTTCATACCAACAATGGTCTAAAAATATATTATTCGAATAATGGAGAAAATGTAGATCACTGCACCTTTTTAAGCACTTTATAGATGTGATTGCTGATTACTAAGGAAGTATATTGTAAAATTTTAGATGTTAATGACAACACTTAGCAGGTAGGGACAATGGTTGGGGGGGGTTTCCCATTTCTATTTATAGTATCACGTGGCGTAATATAGATATGAAGTACTCTTAATATTAGGGAAAATTGCAGTTTTATGCTAATTTGAATCTTCGTACAAAATGTCTTTATAAATATAATGCTTTCTACAATATGCCAACAGAATGAAAACTTGTTTGTACAATAATTGCTACAATATTGAGGATGAACTCTTGTTTCTTTTTAAAGCAACAATGGTCTAAAAATAGACTCCTGGAATAATCGAGAAAATGTACATTATTGCACTTTTTCTGGCACTTTTTAAATGTCATAGCTGCATAATTAGGAAGTATATTGTAAAATTTGAGATGTTAATGACAGTAGCTGGCCACAGCTAGCTAGTGTGGACAAAATTTGAGGGGGTTCCTATTACAATTTTAGTATCACGTGGCGAAATATAGATATTTATGCCATTTATAGGTAAACTTTAAAAATCTTTTCAATTGTTCTGTAAAATAATTCCTGATTGTCCTAATTCTAATCTTTGACAATGTACCTGTATTTTCATCTACAAGTTTATTTTGTCCAAAGACTTTTAATTTTTTTAGACGAAGATTCAAAGAACGTATTCTATATGGCAGTTTCTGTGGTCTGCATTTTTTTTTATAGTCACCATATTTCAAGAACCTTTTTTTTGTCAAAATTGTCACAGAGTATCTAAGGATTTTTGTTAATACATGTACCAACCATAGGGATTTTCTCTATAAACAAGAGGAGAAACTAGGGAATCTAATCTCTAATAACAAGACCTTGTTAAAATGCCATTTCACTGATCTGTTACAGGGTTACTCTCATGACTGTTGATGCCCTCTGCTCTCTTTTATATAAGAAGGTACGGTTTGAGCTTTATTGTGCCCTAGAAATTTAATGTTCTTAAAAAGTTGTGAAATTGGCTTTAACAATCATTGAGTAGATGAATATGATAGATCATTAAAGAATATGACACGAAGGGGGGTCGTTCAGGATATATGACGTCATTAATTTGGTACATTTTTAAGTTTAATGCAGAAAAGCCTCAAAATGACTCATTTCTGTGCTGATTTTCCTTTAGCCACCGTCGCCTTCTTTAATTTTTGGATTATGTAAACTGCTATGAAAAATTACATATTGGTTATCTAAAAATCTCTCTGGGCGAGAGTTGCAGAGTATGTCTTCTGAAAGAAAATATTCCACTGAAAATTGATGTCTTCTGCAACTTTTTAAGAAAATACGGGAAAATACACAAGTTAATGACGTCACAATTAGCATTTAGGAGGTCATATAAGAAAAACGATTTGTGTATTTTTACTGCAGGGAATTCTTATGATTCAAAAAGAGTGAATTTTGATTTCCTATATCACTTTCATATATTAGAAAAATATAGAGCTTTAAATATTTTGTATTGAAACTGTACCTTGTTCTTTTTTTCTATAAATAGAACTGGAAGTCCTCATTGATTTCGCATATTTCAAATATAAGTAGAACTGATTATCATCATTGTTTTTATGCTTGTTAGTTAACGGTAACTACCGATATTACATATAGTTTATACTTATCAGTCACATGATTATTTTACTAGGAAAACTTTATTATACTCATGACATATTGAACATGTTGAATACAGCAGTATATTTCGTAAATATGTTATCAATGAAGCCCTTTTAATCCTTTGTCATTTTTCTTTTTCTGCTGAGAAGTTGCTACACATAATTGGATGTGCTATAAATAGAAAAGAGAGCCCCACGTTCAAATAGTGTGCATTTCACTAAATAGATTGGAATTATTTTTCAGTCACACAACGTTTACTGTAAATCTGGAAAATTTTACGTCGATTTTATTTTGCGAATTCAGGTCAAAATGGTGCTTATAAATTTTGCGAATAAACCACTGCTTTGTTAACATTTTCTTATTTGTAATTTATTTTTAAGAAAAATATTTTTGCAAATGCAATAAGCTCGCAAATTTGCTAAAAATTTATCTACAGCAAAAATTTCCAGACTAACGGTATAACATTGATTTTTCTTTCCAACATTGCCTGAAAGGGTACAATAACCCATATTTTCTCGATTATTCTAGGAATCTTTTTAGATCATTGTTGGTATAACAAAAAGGGTCAGTCCTAAATATTGTAGCAATTCCTGTGCAAACAAGTGTTCATTTCGAAGGCATATTGTAGAAAGGTTTATATTTAAGACATTTTCTAGGAAGATTCAAATTAGTAAAAAACTGCCATTTTTTCCTAATATTTAGAGACAAATCTATATTTCGCCATTTGGTACTAAAAACAGAATTGGGAAACCCCCTCAACCATTGTCCACACCGACCAATAGTGTCCAGCTTTTGTCATTAACATCTCAAATTTTACGATATACTTCCTAATTAAGCAGCAATGGCATCTATAAAGTGCCTAAAAAAGGTGCAATAATCTACATTTTCTCAATTATTCGAGTAATCTATGTTTAGACCATAGTTGCTTTAAAATGAAGCAAGAATCCATCCTCAATATTGTAGCATTATTGTACAAACATGTGCATTCTGAAAGCATATTGTCGAAAGCTTTATATTTGTTATGACTTTTTATATGAAGCTTCCAATTAGAACAAAAATGCCATTTTTCCTAATATTTAGACATCGCTATATTTAGCCACCTGATACTAAAAATAGATATGGGAATTCCCCTCAACCATTATTCATACCTGGCCAGCTAGTGGTGTCCAGATCTTGTCATTAACATCTAAATTTTACAAAATATTTCCTAATTATGCAGCAATTACATCTAAAATGTGCTTGAAAAGGTGCAATAATCTACATTTTCTCAATAATTCTAATAATATATTTTTAGACCATTGTTAATATGAAATAAAAGAAGAGTTCATCCTCAATATTGTGGCAATTATTGTACAAACACTTGTACATTCTGAAAGCATATTGTAGAAAGCTTTATATTTGTTAGGACTTTTTAAATGAAGCTTCCAATTAGAACAAAAATGCCATTTTTCCTAATATTCAGAGACATCTCTATATTTAGCCACCTGATACTAAAAATAGAAATGGGAATTCCCTTCAACAATTATCCATACCACCTAGTGGTATCCAGGTCTTGTCATTAACATCTAAAATTTTACAAAATATTTCCCAATTATGCAGCAACTACATCTAAAAAGTGCCTGAAAAGGTGCAATAATCTACATTTTCTCAAATTATTCGAGTAATCTATTTTTAGACAATTGTTGCCATAAAATGATACAAGAGTCCATCCTCAATATTGTAGCAATTTTTGAACAAACACATGTACATTCTGAAAGCATATTGTAGAAAGCTTTATTTTCGTTAGGACTTTTTATATGAAGCTTCCAATTAGAACAAAAATGCCATTTTTCCTAATATTCAGAGACATATCTATATTTAGCCACCTGTTACTAAAAATAGAAATGGGAATTCCCCTCAACCGTTGTCTATACCAGCTAGTGGTGTCCAGCTCTTGTCATTAAAATTTCAATTTTTACAAATTACGTTCTAATTATGCAGTAATTACAATTTAAACTTTGCCAAAATGTGATTTTACACATTTTTCTAAAATATATCTATTTATAGATACATGTTACTAAAAATAGGAGCAAAAGCCCACTTATGTTTTTTCATGAAATGACACTACTTATTCCCAAGTATAATACACATATAACATTTGTGAAATTTCCGCGGACAATTTTTCTTATTTAGCCTCAAAGATCTCAAAAAATTCCAATATCCCCATTTTTCAAATTTTTAGAAACCATGTCAGTTTGCATGACCTTTTTCTTACAAGAGGAATATTTCTAGAATAAACTTTTATATGCCCTGTGTACCTTAAAATGTCATGTTATCATATGATCCAATGATTTTTGTTAGAGTGTATTAGATACCAATAAATATTCATTTATATTTCCTCAATTTTCATGTTTTCATTTAGTCAAAATGGGCCAAAAATGGCCGAATTCAATGGATCCGTCTCCATGGCAACGAAGTGCACGTGTGGAACTTCCGACACCATATTTACTAGTTTTGTACCAAGACACACCAATGGTGAAAATTTCATCAAAATCCGAGACATGTCGTTTCCTAGATTTTTTGGTGCTTACAGAGAATGCATATTAAAGTTTATAAAACCCTTTTTTTTTAAATGTAAGTTTTTTCAATTTAAAATGTTGCCAAAATGACGATAAAATTAATTGTGATCTCTGCAAATATGATAAGGGACAGTATGAACATTAGTCGAACATTAGCCAGTTGTATAATGTACGTAATCTTTATTCAAATTTATCATATTTTTATTGTATTTATAATTGTAACTTGTCTTTCTTTATGTATGTTTTTGTATGATTGTAACTTATATATAAAAAAAAACTAAAAAACTTGTTTATTGAAATACTGATGCCCCGGTATGGTAACATAGCGAAGCTTAAACTTTTCGTAAATGCAGATTAAATATATCAGTACCCAAAATAGGGTCTTATCACAAGAAATACGATTGTGAAATATTTCTTAGGAAAGGTCCTATCACAAGTATTACATATGTGAAGTATGAAAACCCTATCCCTAACCGTTCAAAAGTTATGGCCAAGGTTAAAGTTTTTAAAAAGTAGGTCAGACTCCAAGATCAAGGTCAAAGGGTCAAAGTTCTCGATATGCAAGAAAAGGTATTCTCTCAATGAGTAAATATGTAAAATATGAAAGCCTTAAACGTAGCCCTATAATATTTATAGTCAATTTTTTTTTAAAGTAGGCCAAACTCTATGGTCAAAGGGTCAAAGTTCTTTGTGTCCATTGAAACATCTTTTCACAAGGATCACATTTGTTGAGTATGAAAGCCCTAGCCCTTACCGTTTAAAAGTTATTCCAACGTTATAAAGTTTTTTTCATACGTATGGAATACTCCAATGTCAAGATCAAAAGGTCAAGGTTGTTGGTTTCATTGTCCAATGAAAGGTCTTGCCTAAAAAATACATATGTGAAATATGAATGTTCTTCTATTTACCGTTCAAAAGTTATGGCCAAAGTAAAAGATTTATGTGCAAAAAAAGTGGGTCAAACTCTAAGGTCAAGGTCAAATTTGGTGGAACCCAAAGAAAGGTCTTGTCACAAGGAATACATATGTGAAATATGAAAGTCAAAGCTCCACTACATCTAAAGTTATGGGCAAGGTTAAAATTTTCTCGGACTAACAAACAGAGAGACAGACAGCGAGACAGACGGACGGACACGACAAAATCAATTTACCCTCGAAACGTCGTTTACGGGGGAATAATAAAATGGCCTGTTTTTGAGTGCAGACACTTTCTACTCTATAATCCAAACTATTCCAGTCCAGTGCAAAGCTACAACATTGTATATAGAAGCAGAGGCAGGTCAAGATTCATGACCATGAACAGTACCAAAAGGGGACAAGATCAGAAACAGTACATGAGCGCGAGGAAAAAAAGGTAAAAAAGCTAAATATGAATACTGGTGACATTTCGGCAATGATCATAGAAAATTATTATAGATATCGTTTACGCAGGATATAAAACTGAGTGTATGGAAATTTCTTACTTACGTCAATGCCGAAACAAATTTCATTTGATAAGGGAGAAAATGATGGAATATCTAGTTCTTAAGGAAGTAGAAAATCTTTCAGCAAATGTGCTATTGATAAAATTTTTGATGTAGCAGATGCTTATTTTTGTAACTTTTTTTAGTACCAAAAAAGGATGATAGTGTATGATCACTTATCAATATGAGGAATTTAAATGAATACATGAATTATCAACATGGTTTAGAATTAAACACAGATGACTTTTGTTCTCAGTTGATCTAACGAAAAGAAAAGACATTCAAAATAAAAAAAGGAAAATTTAAAAGATTTGTACTACTACCGTTTAGATTATCATATCCACGGTTATTTAATAAGATTCTTAATCCAGTGTATACTGTATTCAGAGAGAATGGAGACAGATGCTGTAATTACATTGATGACTTCCTGATTAAAAGCGAAATAATTTTCTGAAATGCAAAGGACCTTGTTAAATGTTAATTGTATTTGTTAGTACATATTTGTAATGCTATTATGCAAGGTTGCTTTGTATTTCAAAAAATAAGAAAGGGATAAAGATACGACTTTAAAATTGCAGAATGACGATTATGATTCTTATATGGTTTGTTCTGACATCAATCTTAACGAAATTGATTGGTGGGAAAGAAATTTTAGAAGTCTAAATGGTAATCCAATTATACCCAATCCTGTTTATTTTTGGGTTTAATCAGATACATCATTAAAAAGAAGGGGTATTTTTTTTTAAATGGCAGGAGGTAGGTTGATATGCAATGAAGCGGAATTCCGTATTAATACTTTGTAACTTTTTGTAACTTTTTTTGTATTAAAACCTTCTTACAAGAAATTCAATTTAAAACATATCTGTTCAAAACTGATAATACAGCAGTTGTGTTGTTTCATATATTGATGCAATGAGTGGTATGCAATCTAAAACAAACTTGACAAATTAACAATTGAAGTGGTCGCCAGCGTGGCGTGGTGGTTAGAGAGTCTACTCTAGAGTCGTGGAGTAAGGAGTTGATCGCGTGTTCGAATCCCACCGGTCCTTCGGATGTGCCGAGCATAGTACAAAATTTGCAGATTTCAATCAGCATGTGGTGGCGTCTCAATAAGAGTAAAACATTCTTAAGAGGGACATTAAACAGCATACATGTACCAAAAACAAAAGAAGTGTGAAACTTGTGTTTTGAAAGAAATTTAATAATTTATGCACAATGTATTCCATACATCGAAAATATTAATACCGATTCATAATCTAGAAAATTTTCAGATTACACTGAATGTCTTTGAATGGATTTGTGATCATTTTTTTAACAGATGCAGGTTTATTTGCTTCAAGGTAAAAAAAAAACAGCTAAATGAATTTCTACTAAGATATTTCGATCCAGAAGCTTATCACCTTGATGTTTTAACACAATGTCATGGTCCTTTTTTCTTCCTTATATGTTTCCACCTTTCAAATTGATTGGTAGAATTATAGATAAGATTTTTGATGACTTTGTCAAAGAAGCCATTAATCATTATCCCAATGTGGACACACAAATATGGTTTCCATCAATAACGTCGGTTCCCCCTTTTTTTTAATTCCAATCAGACTACATGTACCCTGGCACAAGAATTTGTTGACAATGACTCAAACAGGCGAGGTACATCTACTTTTGAAAATGAAATCAATCCCTTGTATTGCATCAGGAAAGCACCCCATAATTCAGGACTTTCAAACTTGGATGCGAACATCATCACATCATCTTTACGAGCAGCAACAAACCAACAATATCAGTGCTGTTGGAAAAGATGTTTATTTTGGTATTATAAACGGGGTATTCACCATCTGAAGTGAATGTTATAACATATTTAACATATCTTTCTTATTCTGTAATAAATACTCAGATGCTCTATGTTAGTAAATACCTTGCCTTTTTTGTTACAAATGGAAAAAAAAACCTCATAACCGATAACAAAACTAATGAAAAATTATTATAACATTAATCCCTCAAGACCAAAGGTAAAACTTACTTGGGATGTTTCTAAAGTCTCAAGATTTTTGTGTACCTTAATATCTCTATGTAAGGTTAGTTTACATATGTTAACTCTTAAGTTACTAGTCCTTATTGGACTTCCTGTAGCTTCTACAACACAAGCATTATTGGCTCTAGATTGTCAGCGCATAGAAATGTCTTGTGCATAAAGTGACATTGTGAAAATTTTCTGGCATAAACATCAGTCTGTGTTTATTCTACATTGAAATAGTACTTGAGGGGGACAAAAGACTTCTGGAAATCTTATCTTTTAGGAGTGTCTATGATCAACTTGTTAAAACAGCAAACTGGACATCTTCAAAGACATTTTAAAGAACTTCAAGGGATGAGCATTTCGCAACTGCAATATTATATAGATAAATTTTACTTTGTTGGCATAATGAAGTTTTAGTTAGAGTTAAAGGAAATCATTATTTGTTGATATAAGTTTTTGTATTTCCTAATTAAAGTAATATAATGAGTCAAAATTATGTCTTTCTTTCATGATATCTGTAGCATACAGATAATGACTCACAAAAATTATGAGTACGAGGGTTGTCAGTAAAGTTCGTGGACAACATTGATAAAACTTAAAAACATTGATAAAATATATGAAACTATTATTTACAATGAATTATTGTTTTACATTATACATATGCAAATTTTAAACAAAAACAAAGCACAAATAGTTATACCCGGTATTTTTATCAGATGCAAAAAAGACACACACTCATACCCGGAACACTAAAACGAAAGTCCTTGACGTTAAATTCTTATTGACTTTAACGATTATATATTTCTTATTTTTCATTTTATGTAATTTACTGCTTCGAAAAATTAATTAAGTATTACATATTGAATGGTCATGTTTTCTGATTGAAGTATAAAAGGAATTGGGGACAAAAGATAATTAGATGGGAGCTGTTTTGGGATTGTCTGTAAGGGTTTCATTACAATAAGCACTAGTTGTTTGATGTAATAGAAAAGCTTCATTTTCAAGAAATTCTTTTCTTTATGAAACTTTCTGAGTAAACGTATGATATATAAAATTATTTTAAAATTAAGGTTGTTTAGCGACACGTTACGGAGAGGACTGTGAGAGACCCTGCAGTCATAACTGTATAAACGGAACCTGTCATGCAAACAACGGAACATGTACCTTAGGTTGTGATGGAAATTACTTTGATGCGAAATGTCAAAATGGTAATGATCTATAAATCTTTCCATATATTCTCTTTTCTCTACCTTTGTCAAAACGTCGACAAGAAGCACACGGCGGGTGTGACCGGTCAGCAGGGTATGCCCACTCCTCTTTGGCATCTGATCTTACTTCTGATCTTTTGAGAGTCATTGGTTCCTCTGCTCCTATTTTGTATTATTTTATGAACTTTTGATCTTGAATACTGTTCGTTATTTCAATATGTTTTATTCAGTTGATTTGTTTTTGGCCTTGGTTTATGTTGAAGAGCTGCTCGATTCAAATACCCACAAAACGGAATTTGGAACTTATAATAATATTAAATGTAAATTTTGTATAACATATTTTTGTGAAAAGCACAGACCAACGGATAAAACACTTGAAAAGTAGAGGGTAAAGATATGATTTGATATCTTGTGATTGCCTGTAATGAGATAAAAAATATCGTGACCATACAGATACAGCTGCCCAGAGGTAAAGGTTGAGACATTTCTGTATTCTACACGAATTTTCCATTTTCTGTAAGATAAAACTTTGTTTCGAGACTCAAATATTTGAAATTATACATATTTTTCAAAAATTTGTAGTTGACACTCGTTTAAACTTTTATCAAAAATATTGTTAATATGATTTTTTCCAACTACATGTACTTTAGAGTCAGATTCCAAGGAAAAAGCGGCTATTAAAAAATTGTATTCTTCATAAGTACAGTAAAACTTAGTTATAATGAAGTTAAGGGGACATTCAATTTGGGTTCCTTCAAACAGAAATTGTTAATACTTCAATTTTGTATTTATTTCGGTTTTAAAAATTAATTGAAAGTATTTAACGGAATCAAAAAACTAATTCCATGAGACTGATAATTTATTATAAGCGAGCTCTTAGTGACCGAATTTTACTATAGTGAGCAGATGTCTGGATTTATCTGGATTCGAATCGTGGGATTGAGTTTTGATATTTTGATGAATGCAGTACAGCTGAATATGTGCAATCAACCTATAGGTATTGTTTCGTTTAATAACAATGTGCGCTTAATTCATCAAGCCTGTGATATGTTTTAAGTTTTAGTTTAAGCTTTCTACACATGTACAACTTGCCAAATGCCTTTTATCATTTTTGAAAAAAAATCCTTTAATGTCTATATAAATTATTTTGTTAATTTTATAATTTTAATGTGTTTCATGACCACTTTATCAATTAAAATAAATCAATATTTTTTTCGACAGCTTTGTATGATGGCAGCTATATTTCGAATTCTAAACAGGCTATTTATATCGGTTCTGTAACTGGGGTCGTCGGCTCTCTTTTAGTTGTAATGGTACTAATACATTTTTTCAGGTAAATACTGTTTTATCTTTTGAACTATGAGTTCTTTTTCCAATTATAAGAAAAAAGATTTCTTGAATTTATTAATTTCTCTGGTTCTAAGAAAAGAGATTAAATAATATTATTCTTTATCAAAATAATATGAGCTGCATTTTGGAGAAATTAATTTTGCTGTTAATAGTATTTCTTTATTTAAAGAAATACCTTATCTACAAATAAAAAGTGTAAAGTACATTTCTGATAACTTTTTTTGATGTCCCTTCCTTTCTTTGATGAATCTAAACATATTAACAGATCAAGAAAAAGAGAAAATATTTACTCAACATCTGGTGTTGCATATAAGGAAAATAATTATGGTACAACATGGATTTTGGTAGAATTGTAACAAGTCT
>NW_026940651.1:0-123602 GCF_032062105.1 Saccostrea cuccullata | reverse complement strand
ACAATATTTCGATGCATGGGTATATCGGCTTCACAGATAAAAAATGTCAACCGAGTGCGAAGTGCGAGGTCGATATGTTTTTCTTTGAAGTCGATATATCTATGGATGTCCTATGGATAGGATTACTTTTAATATTTTGTTTTTCACAGCTAGTTTGAAAATAATGACAAAATAAATATATATATATATATATATATATATATATATATATATATATATATATATATATATATATATATATATATATATATATATATATATATATAAGGCAAAGATAAGGCCAAAAGTTAGCTGTTTGGTGTCTGTTTTTATACTGATAGGGTAATTCAGGGAATGTACAAAGCTACATTTGTTTCATTAAAACTTTTTTGTATCAATTTACGAGAAAGATGTATTTGATATATTTTAATATACATATGCAAGGCATTGATACTTTTTTCAGTTATTATAGAATATCACAATTACAAATGGGATTTGAAGTTTCAGGCGGTTATTATAGAATATCACAATTACAAATGAGATTTGAAGTTTCAGCTATTATAAAATATATAAATTTATAAACTTATATTATCAAAAATCAAGTTTCATACAATTATAAATAAGATTTGAAGTATCTGCTTTTCGGAAAGAACTAGTCATATCAAGGTTCCTCAAATATATGTTTTATATTTCTTGGTTTTATAAAAAAATAATTGCTACATTACTTTCAATATGTTTTACTAATATAAGTACACCAAATATTGTGATATAGGTCATTCAAGAAATTACCCATAAGGACTATATAAGAAACTCTGGTATCTTCTCCAAATATCTGGTGAGGTACCCTATTTTTTTGTGGACACTTGTTCAAGTACCTGTGCTTCAATGGCAAAATCTTGGGAAAAATTATGTATCAGCAGTTTCCTTTAAAGTCATCATTTCGTAAGTACAATTTATCATTGAGTCAAATGCTGACTGACGTTTTTCATACTAATTGTTCGTCCATTAGTAATAGGCTGAATGAACGACGGATTTTTTAGTTATTTCCCGATCGTGACAAGGAGCACACGGCGGGTGTGACCGGTCGACAGGGAATGCTCACTTTTCCATGGCACCTGATCCCACCTCTGATGTTTCGGAGGTCCGTGTTTGCTCTGCTCCTATTTTGTATTGTTTTGTGAATTTTTAATCTTGAATACTCTTCTTTATCTCCATGTGTCTCATTTGAGGAACGTGTCTTCTGACCTTAATTATAGTCCAAACTTTTGTTGTTTTTAACATTTACGCCATTTTCTTTTAGAAACAATTGTCGATATGTGTTTTGGAATCTTTAAATAGCAACACAAGTCTGTATGAAATCTAATTACGATATGATCACATGTACTAGATCATGTGATGAAGTTTGAGCCTATTGCAAAGCTTGGAATTACAATGTATTTAGAAAATAATACATATAACCATATAAAGTTATAAGTCAGTTTTGCACTCTGTATTCATATAGTTCTTTGTAAGGAAGAATCTGTACCTTTATGATTTCCAATGAAATTTAGTTATGCATAATTTTCTTGAACTTTTCTTATAAAAAGTGTTCTACTCTCAGACTTCATTTCAGATAAAGTTTATCATGCTTGGCAATTTCATTTCAGATCTTCTGAATTACTTCATTGACAAACAGGTTATGATTTACATTTCCCTCTGTCCCTCTATTTTGAAAAAAAAACATGGATATTCTTCGAAACGACTTAATTGAATCCACATTTTGTACATAAATACATATACCAAACCGACAAAAAAGGAATCAAATTCTAAAATTCTAAACACAATGACACTCCTCTCTTATATCACTCCACAAGGGATGGGACCAAAACTAATGAAAAAAAAACTCACTCAGACCCATACATACACATGAAGCAGGGAAACTATCGACATGAATATACATGTAAATATAACACACTATTAGCCCTTAACTTATATTGCAACATACATAACTCCAGGGTTTAGGTTTCAGGTCTGCGTCGAGTCGGTTATTGAAATTGTATAGTCCCTACTAGTATTTTTACCTAAAACTTTATCCACGAGCACGAAGGAGATACATATTAATTTATGCGTAAAAATTTTAAAAGCAATCTGCCGACATTTTATAACTAATCGAGCCGTGTTTTTATCACAACATTAATATTGTACAGTTCCAATTCCAATGAGAGATGGAAAAAGATGCCAGAGCGACAGCAAAGCCTCTGGACCTCTTACTTGATCTCTCTTTATCTATCAAAAAAGTTGATAAATAAATATAAAGATCTGCTCTTCCTGGAAACAATTCCAGATTTGGCGCTTCCTGAATATACTGTAGTTTCTTTACCAAAAGATTTCTTCTATGATGATGAAATGATTGAAGACGCGTACATTAGTTCATATTATCTTATAAAACATTGTTTCCTCGACATTTTTCGAAGAAAAGAAAATGGTCGGATTTGATTAATACTGAAACATTTCAAGAGGCAATATAGGACCGGGCGTTTCATGTATACATTTTCCCCTTTGATTTTTACCTGTGCACCTATTCGGTAATCTGATAACCGAGTAAAGCAAAGACCAAAGCAATTAGGCCTTTTGCCAAAGGTTTTAAAAGTAAAACTTCATTTTCAAGAAACTCTTTCGGTGAAAGATCAAGCAGATGAAATATGTATACTAAACTAGGTATCAAATATTGTGCCTAATTTCTCTATCAAGTTCTGCCCCGAAAAAGCACAGTGTTCAGGAAATTTGATTTTTTCAAAAGTAATTTAATTTTATCACATTCTCGATTTTCAGTCCACACATAACTAGGTACAGAAGTGTAACCAGATTATGCTGTGTGTAATATTATTATAATTAAAAATTAGATCTCCACGGCACCTGATCCCACCTCTGATGTTTTGGAGGTCCGTGTTTGCTCTGCTCCTATTTTGTATTGTTTTATGGACCTTTGATCTTGAATACTGTTCGTCATCAACATATGTCTCATTAAAAATAACCTAGAGATAATTCATTCTGTACAAATTGTTGGATACGTCTTATTGAACATGTAGGGAGAGGGCAAATTAAGTTTTTAGAACTTCCAATTTCCAATTCCACTGTATATATTCATTGCAATAGAATTCGTTCAATTCAAATCAATTAAATATAAAAATAAAGATTAAAAAAATTATTTCTTGCCTAAAACACTTTAAAATTTATTATTTTCAGTAAAGTAAAATGACATTTGATTCTGATTTATGAATTAAAAGAATTTGAAATTTCTAATTAATTGACATCCTCAAAATATAAATAATTCAAATTTATGTTGGTAAGATAAACATAATTTTCACGAAACACTTGTAACATTTTTTGTTACTACATGTATGAATTTTAATTAAGGCATTCAATGTACATGTATAACGACTATATTTTGTACCTAAAGAATGAATGGCCCTATATTTTTAATCATGGTAGCATTTTGAAGGTGTTATCTAATATGCAAATCTTTTTACAAAAAAAAATTGGACAACAGCTCCATAATTTTATGTATCCTAATATTTCAAAAGGTGAATTTCCAAAATGTTTCTCATTGGTTTTTCACGTACTACAACGGTTGTTCAAACAGTGGTCGTCGTGAAAGTGAACACCCTCTAAACTTACATATCGATGAAGTAAAACACTTGGAAAGCAAAAATGATATGAGGTTATAAGTGCGAAAATTTTCAAAAAAAAGTTTGCATAACTGCTAAACAGCTTGCACATCGATCAATATACCCAAAACCTAATTTAAGAAGTGTACCTGCATGTATCTAAATTGGATTAATCATTTTAATCCTACTCCAGTGTTTTTCTCGCCGTTTTTATGTGAAAGATTTTTAGTTGAACTTTAGAATGTACTTTTCTAATAAAAAATACCACAATCAACACATTTGAAATTAACATACAAGAATAACATAATAGTCCAGGGTTCTTCAGCATCAAACAGTTTAATTTTAATTGTCAATTTTTCCAAATGGAAATGTTGTTCATGGCCTCTTCTTTAAATGAATATCAAATTTGATATAGGTATCCGGTTTACTTTTCATATGATTTCAACACAATTTTGTTAATTATGATTTCATAATGGAACTAGCACCAAAAATTTGTGTAAAGTTATTTACTAGATCTTGACCTTAATTGTCAATTTTTCTAAATGGAAATGTTGCGTCTTGCAACACATTTTTTTCCACCTCGGACCTCTACTTGAGGTAAGATTAATATTAGGCATGCACTGCTTACTTTTGATACTAGTATTTTGAAGAGTGTTTGTGCGGTCCTGAATTGCAGGACAACTTTTAGGCAGAGAAGCACTCTGAATTAAAATGGATTGAAAACTTTCCCTAGTTTCCTCTAACTGTGCACAGAACTGGAAGTTTGTCTTGAAATTTACAGATAATGTAGCTGACACTATATGTGTTCACATAAGCGACAGGTTTAAACGTAAGCACTGAACTGAATTGCATTGCAAAGTCATTCATGTTGAAAAATAAAAAAATAATACAACTGTCTATACATGTACATTGTACATGTTGGTAAAACATACCGAACTTACTTGAAAATTACTATTGCTTCACAGTAATTTTAATCGACGGCATAATTATTAAACTTTAGCAAAACTCACTGTCAGAAAATTAACCCAATATTCCATAACCTTACAATATGATACCAGCATATTGTTATTAAACTATCGCATGTTAGATCAATTCAATTTTAAAAAAAATATGAACAATGTATTTTTTCTTTCAAATTTTGAGTTTTTCAAGACATTTTAGGGGTATATATAAATGAAAGAGTCCCTAATACTTCAGCTCCAAACTCGCAAGCCTGTGGAGAAATGTTTCAAAGTACGTACAATTACGCTTTAAATAGTCATAACTAGGAATTTCTGGCATTAAAGTACTTAGTCTCCTCCTAAATTTTCGCCCCTCAAAAGATATGCTAGAAAACCAAGATGCTCAGACGTGGAGGGTTTGATAAGTTCACAAGAGGGTTTTGCTCCTTATCAGAATAAGGGAGGTGTAGGATACATTCTACACAATACGTCGTCAGATGAAAGTCGTCCATTTGTTTCGTGATTTTTAGAGGCCTCATTTGTTAAAGAAAGAAAATTTCATTGAAGAACAATCTGTCTTCGGTAACAGAATAAAATCGTTATACATCTACTATTGTTTATGTTTAGGAAGGTAAGGGAACCTTGCATAATTATTATTCTCTTCATAAACTAATTTAATGGATGCAAAAGAGGTAAGGGATATCGAGCTGTCTTCTAGTTTTACGGGAAACAGATCTCTTGCTTCCACAAGCCTCGACAGTATTTTATTCTTCTATCAGACGCTGTCAATTCATAATTATTAATGCGCATTATTGAGTATGGCCTTTTTATTAAAGAAGCCGGATTCGTTACGGCGCGCAGAATTTTTAAAATATCGTTTTTCGGTATTAGCATATTTATCAGATTGTTTGATACACATGAATATTTTTTTATATAAGATGTTTTCCTGCTTGAAAAATTGTGTCGATCATACGACCACCAAATATAAGCGGGGAATTTTTTTAAACCTTCATTTTTAAATCGTTGGGTAGTTATATGCTTATTGTTTCCAGGAAAGAGTCGATATCTATACAATATATATTGTGTCTACCTGAATAGAACATGCTGCTCATTATATTAAGAGGAAGTCCATCATTTGGCAGTCTCCTGATGACATCCAACGATTCTATTGACAAGCAGACGATAGGACCGCGCGCGTGACACGCCTTCCATTCAGCGAGCGGAACTCCCTCTTCTTCACACTTGGCCAATAGAAATACACAGCTCTGAAATACAGCAATTAAAACTTGGTACAAAGATAGTACATATCAATGCTTGTTAGATTAAGTTTTTTTTATTAAATGTGAATAACATTTTTTTCCGAAAGTAGAATAGTTGAGTCTAAAAAGGAGGACCAGTATGGATTCTTCAAGCAATGGAGATTCTGGTATTTTACCAGTGGATCCTGTGTCAAATTGTTCCCCGGGGGACCTACCTAACACCCCTTCTGAAGATGTTCTGAACATGGATACTCTCTCAAATGAACACAAGAACAATCGGTTGTTGGATGCAGACGATCAGACTCCGGAATCTGAATCTCCCTGTTCAAATTCAACAAATTCAGAGTTGTTGTCTGGTAAAAATTTAACTTTCTCGCCGGAACATGTAGCGTGTGTTTGTGAAGCCCTGCAGCAGAAGGGAGACATTGAGAGACTGGGGCGATTTTTGTGGTCCCTTCCTCCCAGTGAATTGCTGAGGGGGAGTGAAGCTGTGCTCAAAGCAAGAGCCACTGTGGCCTTTCACCGCGGGGGCTACAGGGAACTATACGCCATCCTGGAAAGTCACAAATTCGATGAGACCAATCATGCTTTTCTTCAGCAACTGTGGTACAAAGCACATTATATGGAGGCCCAGAAAATTCGAGGAAGGCCTTTAGGGGCAGTGGATAAGTATCGTTTACGTAGGAAGTACCCTTTACCTAAAACAATCTGGGATGGAGAAGAAACTATATACTGTTTTAAAGAGAAATCACGACAGTCTTTGAAAGAGTGCTATAAAAGCAACAGGTACCCCACTCCTGATGAAAAGCGGAATTTAGCCAAGAAAACGGGATTGACTTTAACACAAGTCAGTAACTGGTTCAAAAACCGCAGGCAAAGAGACCGGACCCCTCATCAGAACCCAGGGTAAGAAATAACAGCTGTTAATCAGAAACTAACCAGGAACAAGGGTGATTATATGTGTAAAAATATTTTTGAAATTGTAAACACCCTTTCATTTTCTATAAGGAAGTCTCAATTTTTCAGAAATTACAACAGAAGTTATTTTGTAAACAGAGTAATTATGCTCCCGTGGTCTTTGAATGGTTATTCATATTTAATATCATATGGCTTATTTTTTTGCTCAACACCCGGAAATTTTTAAACTTCCTAAAAAAAAATACAGTGTCTATGATATTCTCTCTTTTTTTAAATTTGTATGGCAGTATGCCCGATTAAACCCCTAATTTATCCTGAATAACAATATTAAATTCTTCACAGTTTAAACTTGTTATAAACCTTTGCGTAAGTTAAAACCTTGGAAAATCATCGCCATATCTAGAATTACTTTTTTTTTTCAGTGTGATACGTTGATACCGATGTCATGCTTTGTAGCTGACTTTTTATAATATTCTCAGTTTCAACATTGTAAAGTATACATTTAACGCTGTGGAAAAGTTCCCTTTACAACAAGGCGTGCGGTAGGAAAAATCTTGCACACATTTTTCGAACTGTTTTAAGTACTCTTTACATTTAGTAGTGCACTTAGGGTTTTTAACAATTGCGATACTTAAGGCTGCACAATTGTAATGAAACAAAAAATAGGAAGATAAAATGGAACTACTTCTAGACACTTACATCTTTCACTGTCTCTGATTCCAAACCACGTAAAGAAAGATATTTTGACACTAGATTTAAAATAATTCTGACACAATTCGATAATGATATGCCAAAAAGGCAATTATTTTTCTTTTAATTCCAAATTTGAAACATTAACAAACTCAGCAAGAGATTAAAAATCATTATCTCCTTTTTTCTTCTTAATAACAGCGTGGACCCCTTGGTCCCGACATTTTTTTCCCATTTCGCAGCTCGTCATAATTTTGACATTTTAACAAAAAACTCGTCCTCTTTAATTTACTGCTGAAGCCAACAAAAGCGGGTAAACACTAGTAAGTGAATGGTGTCGCGAGGTCCATTTGTCGCTCTTCCTCTCTGTAAGAGCCGCCTTTTATTCAGTATCTAAATAAAAAATTAATGGGAAATTTATTTCTAATGACGAAGGTCGAATGAAAAAATTCAGCAGAAGCCCTTATGGAATGTGTCATGCGGATTAAAATGGGAGGGAGTTTACCCTTAATATCTCTTGGGTTTGGATAAGACACGACGTTTGCGGGTCTGGGTTTTATCATCATTGTTCTAATCTATTCTCTCTCTCTCTTTCTCTCTCTCTCTCTCTGGAAACAAGAAGCAAGAGCAAATATATCGCCCGATTCGTCCATCTCTCTCTCTGGAAATTAGAAGAAAGCAAAAAATAACGCCCGATTAATGCATCTCTCTCTCTTTAGCCCACTCTCTGGGAACATGTAGCTACAGAAAAAAAACTCAGAGTGATATATTTTTATTAATGCGGAAACATGATATACATCTAACACTTTTATGTAACACATACATGAAAGTTTTTACGTTTTTCTTCATATCGAAAACAAGTGGATTTTGAATCGTACTCTATCCAAAATACATTTTACCTGACAAAATGTTCTCTGTCAATGTGATATTAGAACATGGATTAAAATTTTTGCTGTATTTGCTGTGACGCTCAAAATTGACACACATCAACACCGAAATTTAATTCCATAATATTTTAGAAAGATAAATTCGACTGTTTATTTTGAATAGCTTAATGTGGTATTTTTGCATTATATATCTGAAAATTTATCTGTAAATTGTTTTCTCTCTTTTATATCATCAATATTTTTTAATGAACAGCGCGTTGCAGTGATGGTACATCTTATTATAAGTATGTACACTTTCGAAAGAAAATTAACCGACTTCTTTTTTTTCTCGTCCTTCCTCTTCAAATATAATGTACTTACAGCTTTTTCGACGATAATAAATGTGCATGTACACATGTAAATAGTAAAATCAATTTCGGAATTTAAACATTTTGGCGGATAAGTACCAGTAATACATGTGTATAACCATTTAAAAAACCCATTAGCATTTTATTCATTAGACAAAAAAAATTGTTTTTTTTATACAATTTTTTCCCCAGTTATAGCATTCTTTTTGCAGTAATTGATGTCAAACCAATTTTTGATGTAATTTATCTGAATATGTTATATCCACCGAATCTTGGATGTAATAAAATTTACATAATAAAGCTTTATTTTTTGATTTGCTTCAATTCAAATACCTTTGTATTATACGAAAAAAAACCCATATTAAACAGTCCAACAAAGGATATTATGTAAACCGAGAATCGTTGACTCAAATAGGCGAGGAAGGCAATATTAGTTTGTATGCACGATTTATTGTAAAGAAAAAATCCATAACATTGTTCCACAACGTCAACAAATACTTTGCCTAAATTAACTTCTTTTATCATCTTCATAAAAAATTGTAGATTTGAGTTTATCAGGAAAATGACAATACTGTACAAAATTTAGCATCTCATAGAAACGCGTGTTGCGTATAATTAAATACGATTCGGCGATTACGCTCAAAAAGGCTATATTTTCCGCATCCTTTGTTTTGTGTATTTGAATGAAACATCCAAAACGACTAAAATTATATTTCCGGTGCACTTTCCAACTGAGAAAATTACACGGGGTGAGAAATACTTAGGTTTTTAAATGCGTGAAGTTTTATCCTCCTCGGGCCAAACCGAGAAAATCTTTTCACTCGTCGCTGACCTTTTGGCTAAAGATGGCCAGGACTCTAAGGGCCAATTGAGGACACAGGGCATCATTTTGGATCGACTCTCTTGAATCTAATAACTTCGGTTATGAACTTGATTTTTCTTATAAGTATCATTAACTCCCCGGGACTTGGTGGGAGAGCCTTGGGGAACGTTTCTCATTCTTTATGTTTTATTCTCTTTTAATAAAAATCATTGACCTTTCGCCATACTTTACCTTTTATTTGGGGAGCTTGTCTCTAGAACTTTTTCCTTGTTAAAATAAATTCTCTTTCTCCCTTTCTACTGTTTATTTGGGGAGCTTGTCTCTAGAACTCTTTCCTTGTTGAAATGCATTCTTTTTCTCTCTCTGCGTTTTATTTGGAGAGCTTGTCTCTAGGACTTTATCCTTGTTGAAATAAATTCTCTTTCTCCCTTTCTACGTTTTGTTTGGGGAACTTGTCTCTAGAACTTCTCCCTTGTAGAAAAAAATTCTCTTTTTCTCTCTCTACTTTTTTTTTTGGGGGGGGGGGGGGGCTTGTCTCTAGAACTTTTTCCTTGTTGAAATAAATTCTCCTTTTTTCTCTCTATTTTTTATTTGGAGAGCTTGTCTCTAGAACTTTTTCCTTGGTGAAATAAATTCTCTTTCTCCCTTTCTATGTTTTATGTTGGGAGCTTGTTTCTTTTAGAACTTCTACCTTGTAAAAAAATAATGAAATAAATTCTCTTTCTCCCTTTCTACTGTTTATTTGGGGAGTCCAATTCTGCTTGTCTTTCTCTTTTGTCTTATTTTTCGGTAATTCTCTTCCTAGGGAACGTATTATTAGCTGTGAAAATACTTTTTAAATTTGAATTTGTCCAGTTTGTCGATCATTATTTTGAGCGTTTGAACTTTTTCCTTGGTGAAATAAATTCTCTTTCTCCCTTTCTATGTTTTATGTTGGGAGCTTGTTTCTAGAATTCTTTCCTTGTTGAAATAAATTCTCTTTCTCTCTCTACGTTTTATTTTGAGAGCTTGTTTCTAGAACTTTGTCCTTGGTGAAATAAATTCTCTTTCTCTCTCTACATTTTATTTTTGGAGCTTGTCTCTAGAACGTTTTCCTTGTAGAAATAAATTCTCTTTCCCTCTGTACGTTTTATTTGAGGCGTTGGTTTCTAGAACTTTTTCCATGTAGCAATAAATTCTCTTTCTCTCTGTACCTTTTATTTGGGGAGTCTGTCTCTAGAACTTTTTCCTTGTAGAAATAAATTCTCTTTCTCTCTGTACTTTTTATTCTCGGAGCTTAATTGTCTCTAGCACCTTTTCCTTGTTGAATTAAATATAATTTCTTTATCTGACTCGTCAATGATCTGAAATTGTTAACAACATAAATTTTCAGACACATTTGACTAGAAAGAAAACTACAGTACTTTAGAGTAGAACTAACTTCTGAATCGGGCCCACGGGAGGCATCTCCTATGACAATTATATTATAAATGTGTATGATTTAATTTCATCTGTTTTATGACTTGAATGAAAAGCCAGAGGTTAATCAAAATATTTTTTTCAAATGTAAGTATAAAGAGCGATTTCTCCCCAACTATTCTGTTTGTTTTCTATACGCATCCACATGTGTCTTGTAGATGCATGTATTAAAAAAAAAACAACTAATACTGCCAGACATTTTAATCGATCGTGCTCCCATATGGAGAATACAACCAAGGCGTTGTTTTTTGTTATGAATATACATGTATGTCATTAAAAAAAATTGGAGCTTTATTTCTTTTAACGACAGATGATATTATATGTAACAACTTAAAAACAAAATATTTTTTTTATTTGTAAAGACCATTGATTTTGTTTTAAGGGAGTTCTTGTCTGGTTTCTGGCAAGATGATATTTTAAAAGTATATTTGCTTATATTTCTTATATATTTGCAGGAATGTAGGAGATCAAATTTTCTTTCGATCCTTTTCATTATTGTACAAGTTGAAACAGAAATGGCAAACTTGGTTTGAAAACAAACTGGGGTTGTATTTTTGGTAGAATGGCGGCGTATGGATATATTTCCTTTTCTGCTTCTCAAAATCACTTCTGAACAATGTAGTTTCAAATTTAAACAAAAGACTGAAAAAATCCTAGTGTAACTCAAATTATTAGTAATGGAGTTAAAAATATATTTGATGAATGTAATGTTTTACCCTTTATTTCCATGGATATTCTCTAAGATTGCTTACATGGTTCTTCCATCCCAACTCTGTCCTTTTTGGTTCCAATCAAGAGCAATTTTTGTGATGTCCGAAGATTTGCGTAAATTTATGTAAATCTTCGATCGGACTTTAGAAAAATTGCTTCTAAAAGCGTGGCCCATCCATCCCTATGTTCTCTTCTTTATATCCATGTATAAGGGATTTTGGTTGGTCTTATCCTATATATTGTTGTTTGGTTTTGATGTCAGGCCATCTGATGTTAAGGATATGGTGGAGACTTTGATGAAAGACTGTAGTTTGTTATTTATTGTTTTAGTTACCTTCCAGATCTCGGAAACTGCTTTGTAATTTGTGTTGAAAATCCTTGAGGAATTTTTGTCCTCTAAATTAGTACACTTGTTCTTCTACAAAAAATCTTGTGAATGGAAACAACTTTTCAAAACATAACTTGAACTTGCAGGGAACACTCTCTTTTTCGTGTTTCAGTTACTTAAACATGATATCTAAACAGCTATGTACTTTATACATTTGCATTTATTTCTACATGTTATAAGAAACAATGAAAAGAACCAATCGTCAAGTAATAGTATCATGTTAAGGAGTGAAACCGATAGATAAATGCAATACGATTTTAATAAAATTGAATGATGAAATTGACACAAGAAAGGCTACTTACAACAAATTTTCCGACAGGTCAAACAATGAATTTGATTTAAGAGTAGGACATTACCCGCTCTAGAATCTTAATGCATTGTTAATCATTCAATCTTATCATTTAGGCAGATATCGAGATTTCAGCAGTGTTTTTGTTCCCAAAAGATAAAAATTATTGACACATCGTATTTTGAAGCGTTTTCATCGTTTTGCCAGGTTCACAAATTGTTGCATGCCCTGAAACATAAAACCAGAATCTTGATTTAGCGTACGTTTAATCTGCCCAGTGGGCGCATCAATCAATAGGTATTGAAAAGTCTGTTCCCGTACCCGGTATTCTAGGAGAAGTTGCAATCAAACAGTAATTAGTCGACTTCAAAACCACACGTAGAGCAAATCTACGCCCCTTTTTCATTTTCGCCATGCCATGCGGCTTTAAATGAGTATCTCTTGTTGTTTTCTAGGGGAACAACACACGTTCGCGACCCTTTTTACCCTGTTTTAGATGCTGGAACATCTGGATGTTATTTTTTGTTTTGTTTTGTTTTTCCCTGACTCTTAATATGTATATGCTATAGGAAATAAAGGTTATCTTTAACTACGGAATTAATATTATTCATTTAAAAAAAAATACAACAGCTAAACAACTGCTTAAACATGCTTTTTCATTGTTTTTTTTTTCCTCGCGAAAAGGCAATTTTTTGGAGCAACAGCTTTGATAATTTTCTGGATATGAACGATATTAGTGTTGATCAACAATTGATTAACAAACTAAATTGTCATTTTCATCGTTTGCCACCTTTAGAATCGCCCATCCGAGAAAATGTGTGTATTACCAAATTCGCGGACTTAATGGTTTTATATAATTTATTATTTGCATATCTCCTTTAAAATCAAACGCCTAATAGTTTTAAATTTCATTTAAATGTTTTCCCACTTTCCATAAATGGTGTCAAATTTCGCCATATCGGCGTGTCACCTTTATCAATGGAGCAATCGCTCTGGAGTCCATCGACTCGAATTTCCTCCAACAAGGGCTGTCGTCTGCTCGTTTCACCTGTTCTCCCGCCACTTGAATTTTTACTTTGACAAATAAAAGATGTACATAGAATTTATTCTGTTAAGTCTCCACATGATACTTGAATGTATTTCTCACGTGAACAATTAAAAATGACAGATTAGCAACTCCTCGGTGTTGCATAATTTGTGAAAGTGTCAGAATATTCTAACATCAAAAGAGGCATTTTACAAAGGGGCAAAGACTATGTGTGTCTTTGGATTTTGGAAATGGAGTCAAGTTTGAACCATTTAATTATATATTATTGCAATGGTAAAATGTAAAATAATGATGTCACAGGATTGGTCTTTATTTCTTACATTTTTTGTTCTACCCAAGCCATGCACGTGCACGTGTGTTTTGAACTTGCAAAACGCTTTTTTATGTCCTGCATTCATCAGAATCAGAAATGTAGATATCCTTAAACATGAAAATGTCAATAATGGATATTGTTATTCTAAATCTTCTGTAAATCTTCATAAAGAATGAGTCTTTTTTAACAATTCCGGTCCAATATTGCCACTCTTTAATGAATATATACGGCTAGCTTCAAGCTGCTCTGCGATGATGAATATTGCATGTTTTTATACGTACTATTTCAGGGGATTTGTAATAGGGGCAGTAGACCTCTAGTTCATTTGTAAAGTGCAATAGACAATTTTCTGAACTTTTAGACGATTTTTGTGCAACGGTAAATCTTCATTCGCGATAGTGCATGTTTACTTAAAAATTAAAAGTATTCAGCCATATGACTGTCTTTGTTTGCAAACAAAACAAAACAAAATGTTTTTGAACTTAAAAGAATACTATATAGACTTATAAGCAAGTTTCCTTTAAAATAAACACCTTTGATATTGTTTAGTTTTCTTTAACTATACATATGTGCGTTATTTTGCAAAATGTGTATGTATTTCATTTCTCAAAAAATTCTCAGTATTTTCAAGCTATTGATCTTTACAATCTTTAATTCATTTGATAATTTACTGCAGTATGCTTCATGTGCATACCTAATTAATGTATCGACAATTTAAAAAAAAAATGGAATTTTTACTTTAAATAAAAAATAATTCTTTCTTATTCATCCAAAAACGGGGGTGCTTTAACCCTTTTACTCCGAATTTAGTTGGGACCTAAGATTTAGGAACACATTTTGGCGTTATCGGTTGTGAAATTGCCTTTGACAGGGGCATCAACTATGCCTAAAGGGAAACGTCTGTTCCAATAATACCTTTTTAAAATGAACATCTCTATCCTACCTGCATCTTCATTTACCGCTTAATTACTTTAACAGAGGGATTTTGATCCGACCCAGCAGGAAGCCTTTTGGTGGTTAAGGTTCTCTCAATGAAGATTTTAATAAAATCGTTCCTCTTTTGTATAGTCATTGAATATTATCGTACAAAATGGCGTCAAACGAGTAACGCGAAATCAAAATTTTATTCTGCATAGCAAATTAGGATTGACATATTAATATATTTAGAAAATTTGTTTTCATTTTTTGGTTTTTTTTAAAAATTGGTTTAATCACTTTTTGCTTGAGTTTGTGGAAAGTGGTTGACTTTTTCGTTGTTAGATTCTGAAGTAAGATAAATATATCCAAATTTCAGTAATATAGCAGATTATATATTTAAGCTAATTGAAGTTTTAAAAGAAAAGGTTTAGTTACACCTTGTCATCAGTTCTAGATCAAACCTAATGCTGCAACAAGTAAGCGATGATGCCTTGATTGAGTAGTGGATAAGAATTCCAACATTTAAAAATTCTGTAAAACATAAGAGTGAAATATGAATATGCCTGCTATTTTTAAAATAGAAAATATTTCAAGCCTGAAAGTTAAACTTTTGACATACATTAAAAAATCAGCTGGTGTTTAATCTAAACTAAAACGGCTCTTTATTTTATATTAAAATTAGATTGAAATATGCATATGTGTGTTAATGTTTTTCTTAATTGCAAGGACTAAATCAACTCTCCTAGGATTCCGCATTAGAAAGCGGCAAAATATTCATCCATGAATTTAAATTTCATAATTGCAAACTAACAGCCTATTGTTTCATTACAAAAGGCAGCCTCCCGCCCAGGAAATACGATCGGGGATGCTGTGAAATAATTCATAAACACCCGGTTTATTTACCAAACGCTTCAATGAATTCTTCACCTATATAGTTTATCAACAGTATTGTCTTCGTGTCTGATTTCGATTAAATGTCGATATAACACTGGCACGCAATTTTTTATCTGTTTAACTTCTTTTCAGTCATAAATAGAAATCACAGGGAAAAAATATTAGAAAAACGAAGTGAGCAGCCACGGGGTCGTTCGACATCTGTGATGTACAGTGTATTCTCCTATTACGAAAAAGTGGCAGGTCCTTTCTGTAGTCTTAATAGCCGAATCCTGTTGTCAAGTTTTTTTGTAGACCGTAGAGAGTAAAAAAGTTGATAATGGCAAAAGCAATGGAGACTCTTCATTCACCAAATTTACAATACAAAACGGGACTTAATATGAAGCAAACATGTTGGAAATTACTCCATTTTAGCTGTAGATCTGTAGCTCTTTGGTCTGTATCAAAAATTGTTATGGACGACCAGAGACAAGAGAATTCAGAGAAAATTTCAATAAATAAACTAATTTTTTACCACAGGATATCTTCACACATATCCATCAGGAATTGTACTACATAACGAATCCGAAAAAAAAATCTTGTGAAGCAACGATATACTTTTTTAATATTGTCTGACACCGAGATGGATTGAATATACCCGTAAAGATACTGGAATGTGTAGCCATATTAAAAGTGCAAAGAAAAACCATATAATACTCAGACTTCGTATCTCCACTACCAGTCACAGGTTTTAAATTTTAATTTAGTAACGTCACAAGAAAGATCTGTCCTGTTGCCGTGTGATTTATTGCCCTCTAAACAAGTTAAGACGGGAGACCACCTCAAATATTATGCATAATTTGGTAATTTAATGCACTTAATGTATTACCATTATACTAGATATTACCCGAATGGCCCAATCTTATCGCAAATAGGAAATCTCAATTATGTATTTGGAATATCTACAAATTCTATGGAACTCATTTACATATGTCAGAGAGCTCAATAAAATACATATTTCACGGACGGTCAATATATGAGATACGGGTTGTCACTTCTTGAGTCCCGGGTGCACTCGGTAACATATTTCTGTAGTATTTGCTTCTCGCTCCATTACCCTTGTACAACATTCGTTATCATAAATAAATACAAACTAAAAGTTTATGGTCTATTAATGCTGTCCTATGGCGAAAAATGGCAATCTTCTCCACAGGATCTTTTCATAAAATCGAGAATTAATTATCCCAGTAGATATTCTTTAATACCGCAGTATGTCTTCTTGCAAAAAATCTGCGAAGCTTTGACACATCCTCCGTTTTATGCCGGCCTAATTTTTTTGTTCCCTTCCATTTTTTGTACGTGTCCGATATATATTACCTGTTATCGCGAAATCTAGGATGCCAAATATCTCGTTATCAGATAAACCGGTGGACTTTCATTTACCGTACCCAGTAAATACAAAAGGAATCGCGGAGCGTATCAATACACAGTTTAATATTGAATTTTATGTGTGAATTAACGTTCAGCTGAAATGATGTAGAACATTAAAATTCACACCCGTGTAACTACATTCACACAGGGTACATAACAATGATATTGATAGAAATAAGTCGCCGAAAAATACGGCGCTGCTAAATGTGATTGATTCAGTTAAGCTGATAATTATTATAGGTGTCTAACTGAGTCCTAACGGATTAACTTCCGATTAAAAATTGATAAATGTGTTTAGACACTCTTAATTTATACTGTATAAACAAGAAATAAAGAAGAATTTTATTAAATATGAGAAAAAAAACTGTGCTTTTAAGTTCACGATGTTTTGCCTTGGGACAATAGTCAACATACTATAAAAGATTTTGGAAACAATAAAATGGACATGAGACGCGACAAGTAAAAGAGCCAAAAGTAGCAATTTAATTAAGCTTTTCAAAATATTTATATAACAATGACAATCCCTTGTTCCTTTCACCAACTGGACTAAGAATTTCAATTATGACAAAAAATATTTTTTAAAAATCAGCTAGAAGTTCATTTTCACCACTTTTATGTCCATTATGGATAAATTTCTATTTCCTTGAAAAATACGAGATTTATAGAAATAAAAATTGCTTCCTTTTCTGAAATTTTATTCAACCTCTGTACAATGTCTTCCAAATAAAATGTTGGAATTTTATTTCTGATGCAAATTACATATGTTTATTGCATGCCATATAATCTCCGTAGGATGTAAATTTATCTTTATTTTAATATCGGTTTACAATGCGGTGTTTAGAGTTTTCCATGTTCATTACAAACAATTCTTAAATAACGGCAATAAAACCGAGATACGGCGACATAGAATGATATTTTGTCTGGTCTTTGATAATAATATCATGAATTGTGAATACTTTATAATAATAAAAAGTTGTTTTTTTTTTTAAAAATAGACAATGGATTAAAAGATCAATCGATACTTTCCAGACGTAAATAAATTCCACATGGGATTTTTTTTTACTTTAATGAACAGGAGAAATATTGGACGTTTTGCCATTTACTCAAAATACATTCAAGTATTTCTGGAAGTGACAGTAGTTTGTGGTTTGATTAGAAAGGATTCTGGCTATATAAGAAATACATACCAAGCAGATTTCTTGTTTCTAAGATAACCACAATATATCATATTAGCCTTCTTTTCCAAGGCCCTTGCTTCTTTTTTGTTCATTGGATCTGCAAACTGAGAAAATAGGATTTTGGTACCTTTTAAACCCCCTGAAAAGGCCACGGAGTTAATAATAAAATCGTAAATTATATTAATGATTTTTTAAAAAGGAAATTTTTTGGTGATTTTTTCTTTTTAGTTTCATATAGTTTCCTGAATATGTACATAAATCAATAAAAAAAAAATAAAATAAAAATCTACAAAAGCTACAGGAATTGACAATTTTAACAAAATTATAACTAGGTTGAAATATTGAAATAGTACATATAGTATGATAGATACTAAATAAAGTTATTCTACATTTCTAAAAAGAAAAATCATTATGTTTTAATCGGGACATAATGACACCCTTTCTTCTTTCAGCAGTAATGAATGTTATTATAGACGTACCTAAAAAGAACTTGTGTGTGCATTTCCCTTGTGAGCCAACACGTGTCTGAAATCTCTGGCCACACGTGTCTTCGAGAATTCATTCCAAAAGAGATATAATTTATCCAATTTTCATTAGAATATTTTTCGCTCTTGTAATTCGATGACCACAAATTGGTTGCTTTTCATTTTAGTGATTGTTGTAAAGCATTCATTTGAGCTCATTATGACGAGTGAAGCAACAGTTCAGGAGCCAAGAGACAAAAATCCCGATCAGGCAAAATGATTCATAACTGTATAATACAGTATTTGGATGATATTTTCTTCTGAAATTCAATGCTTATTTGCGAGAGAGTGTATTACTTCGAGAAAATAAAACATACTTTAACAAAAATAAGAAAATGCCCAATGTTCATATGGATATTAACTTGAATGATATTTACCAGAATAATTGTGGATGATTTGTAAGTCTTTGAAAATATGTATAACATGAAATGTGTATATTTTGCAAAGAAATAACACACAGATTCGTTTATTTCAATATCGAAAATTTCAGATTTCTCAACATCCAAAAAAATTATTATACTGCATATTTATTATATTGAACTGGCCCCATTTGACAAAGCATGTACCATTTTTTTTGTTTTTAGGCTCATTAGTTTAACTGTAATTTTGGAAATGTAATCTAACATACTCACAGACATCACAGTTCCCTTTCTAAAGAGTTTTAAATATCTTTCAGCTCCTACCAAAAAAAAAATGAATTAGGATCATTATAAGTATAGTGGATGTCTACCTATATAAAATCCTTATAAATAAGATTATTAGAGCGGGTTTCCAGTAAATATTCTGTATACAATGTCTCTTTCTTTACTCCTCACTAAAACTGGATAGAAGTGAGGGACAAACTTCTAGAGTATTGCATAAAAATATATCTGACAAGTGGTGTAAATCAGATGTGGGTCCTTAAAAAGTCCATTGAACTTTTTGAAAAGTTGAAATCATAATTTTTTATCTAAAATAAAATAACACCAAAACGTACTACTTTTCAACGCGGTAGTACGCAACAATACTCCGCTGTAAACTTTTTGATATTCAAAGAAACATGGTTCTCGTAATTTACTTACCTAGACGTTAGTTATTTGCATTGTTATTTTGTAAAAAAAAAAAAAAAAAAATTCTGATTGTACACACAAGTTCTGTGATGTGAGTTGATGTTAAAAAAGATTATTAAGTTTCTGATTGACAACCTCTAGTTTTTCCAACAATCTGTTGGCGTCCACAGGGATACTTAATTTGCCCTTGTATACAAATTCTATACTCTTATGGAGTAGAAATTGATTTAAACATACAAATAAAAAGTGGTCTTTTACTGTGGCCTTCAATTCAATATTTAGATATATCGACTACTTTTTATCATTAACAGCATTCATTTACTCTTGAAATCGAAATCAAAAAACACCAGAGTACTTTCGGATCATATTAAATAATTTCAAATCTGACACATCTGTGTTATATATATATATATATATATATATATATATATATATATATATATATATATATATATATATATATATATATATATATATATATATATATATATATATATATATATATATATATATATATATATATATATATATATATATATATATATTTTAATTGGAAAAACATGTTTAAAATGGTTACATAACAACAAAACTTTACGATAATTATGACTACTTCAACTATACTATCGCCAACCCCCCTTATTTATGTTAAATATATACCAGTGTCACCTGCATATGAAGTATTTATGTTTCCCAGATAATTCAATGCACAAGAGCATGTTCTAAGTACGAACAACTTGTAAATCGAGACAAGCTATTGGCATACAAGTTGATGAAACAAGGATATCAAAAATTTCGATTTAAATCAGCATTTTGCGAATTCTTTGGTCAATATAATGGCCCTGTCAGTAAAACAATCTATGATCATTTAGCCGTTAATTCAAATTGTTAGGCGATTATTTCCACACTGAATTGCCTACCAAATTTTCTCCCGTTTTCCTGATCATGACAACAGAACACAAAAGGCCAACAAGGGATGCTTACTCCTCCGTGACACCTGATCATACTTCTGATGTTTTTTAGATGACGTGTTCGCTCCTCTCCCAATCGCATTGTTTTTATAGACTTTTTCTGTTTACGTTATTTACCTTCAAATATGTCAATCTTTGCGTAACATTTTCTACATGTTATTTTTCTTTGATACTAACGGATATGAAAAGTTTCAATTATTCAAATTCAGTTTCTTAAACAATCCTACCCATCTCATGTGGGTTTTTACGTGATTGTCATGAATCTTGACTTGATTGCACAATGATTAAAAAAATTTCTACTTGTGTCAAAAACAGAACGTTTATAGAATTAACTGACGTTTCTCTTGTGACACATGGGTGCTTGTTTTAAGAGAAAAATAATCAAAATAGACTGACATAAGCTTGTCCGTAACGCCTGGAAAGAAGAACTTGAACAATTATTGATATTTGACGGTCTAATATCACACTTCGACATCATGGCAAAAAACGAGACAAACACGTCTACAGACAAAGTGTTGCCAGATTACTGACACATACATCTTCTTACATCACAGGTGATACTGAAGACTTGTAAAAGTAATGAGAGAAAGAGTTAAACATTTGAAGCATGAAAAAGTTACCACGAAAGAGTTTTAGTTCTACTTTGTTTGCAGAGCTCTATCAAATGATGAAAAAAGCTGAAGCAAAATCATATAACTTTGGTATCTTTTATAGTGTATAATCACACATTCAGACAGTGATATTTTTAAAATCTTCTGGACAAAATTAAGCCAAGTAGTGGTCATGAATTAAAATACATTGTTTTTTTTGGTAGAGATGTAAACAATAACAAGTATGGTATGAAGAAAACACGATGCATGTTAATATTTTGTTTGCCCTGTTTAAAGTTAAATCATTTTAGTCGAATAAACAAAATGGATTGCAAGATGGATTTGAGAAAAAGAATGTCGAATCCTCAATTTATTCTAATGACTCTACATGATTCTTTATCAGGACAAATTGTAATCAGTCTCTCTAATTGTAAGTAATACAGTATTGAAATTTAAGTATTACAATACAAAAGAAAAGCCTTCATGTAGAATTATATTTATGAAAATTTATAGAGTTTCATCTCCATCTCACTTTGCTTGTTCTTCATTATTCCTAGTATGGATAATTACATTCGACAGCTGCAAAATAAAACAAACAGGAATCGAAATTCGTTGGAACAGAGCTTCAGTCTTTTTGCTTTTTTCATACTTGGGAAAAAGTACAAGATCATATTAATACAACCGAGCCTCCCATTTGCAAGATGTACGGGTATATAAACGAGTACTGTGAGTAGCTGGTTTTCCCCGTAAATTAAAGATCAGATCTAGATGCTTAGATATTCGGCATGTTGAGACGAGGCTATCCCCTCAATTTCTAAACTGCTAACATACCCTAGGTTGTCCATGTGTCGATGATGATCACACAATAGCAAAAGTCGGTCTTCACTTCAAGGAAAAACACCTGTTATCCGTGTTAAATAATCGATTGATTTCAGTTTTTGTCGAAACTTGAGATTATTTGGATAAAAAGAACAAGCACATTTAATTTGGCGTACATGATATCATTAGGAAAAATGAACGCCGATTATGAATATATATTTACTTTGATTATGGTCTTTCATTGGAAATTATGTCGTACATGAGAGCAATAGTTCTTGTGTAATAATTTATAAAACGAATTTATTTGCATGATCTGGATTTTTTTTTCAATTCTTGTAACGAATTTCTTTAATTTCAATCATAAAATATCACGATCATAGGCGTAGTCACAGGGGGGGCAGCGGGGGCACTAGCCCCCCCACTTTCAGATCTGGGGGGGCAAGAGTATGTCTGTGCCCCCCCACTTTTTAATGAAGAACAAAATCACAGATATATGAAAGAATAGCAATTAGTTGTATATAAAAAATGAAATTGAAAATAATTTGTCTTTGAAAAAAAAGTTGGCGAAATAGGATTTTCGAGTTTGGGGAACTTTAATTTGTATTTGTGTTTTTTTTTTTTTTTTTTTTTTTTTTTTTTTTGCTTGTCAAAGATTTTCTGGACTTGAGCCCCCCACTTTTTTTAAGTTTTTTTTTTTTTTTGCTTGTCAAAGACTTTCTGGACTTGAGCCCTCCCACTTTTTTTAAGTTTTTTTTTTTTTTTTTTTTTGCTTGTCAAAGAATTTCTGGACTTGAGCCCCCCCACTTTTAAGTTTGTGACTACGCCTCTGACGATGAATCCGTTCCCATGATGTTTTTTGTTTTACTTTGAACAACAGGAAAATATATGTCTGTCGCCAGATTAAAATTGTACAATGTGCATTTTGTTTGTTAACAAGAACAATTAGCATGCATTTTGAAGAGGATTACGTGACTACTTATAACGAAGCGCAAGCATTGTCATCCAATGATCATGCGCAATGAAAACCTTGAAAACTGTTTCCGGTCTTTCAAGGCTAATGAGGGTGGGAAAATCTTGTAGTTACTATTAGAGTACTTCAGAAATTAGGGTTGGTAGTGGATGTTTTGCTGTTATAAAGCCAGCGGGGGAGTGTGACCTTGTCCCGAAGACGGTCATTATTAAATGAACCTCAAGAATGAGGAAGAGGCCTTTGAAAACCAAGGCCTTAATGATCACGGCCCATCGTACTTTTCTACTTAACAAAAGATCCAGTTAAACAACATCCGTTCTGGTTCATATAATAAACCTAGCAATATCTAAAAGTTCATCTTGTTGAAAGAGTTGATTGTAAAACAAATAATTAGCGATAATGTCTCTTGAACAACGTATAAAATTATTTGAAATTCTAGAAGGAAAACCAGTTTTTGGAAATTAAAAAACATTGTTCTTTTAGACTTAAAAATTATGCCATGTAGAAGGATTTGAACGTAGGCTTCTTGGCTGGAAATAACAGATTTTCATAGCTTATAAAATATATTTCAACACAGTTTTTATGTTTACTATTATAATTTACTGATAGTCGCCCACACATGTTTTGTACTGTAGGAGATTAGGCAAGATATTAATCATATTTACAGGTCTCTGCTTTATTTCCATTATTTTATCAATAATTTGTGATTTAAAAATTGAGAGTTAGTGCTTTTGGCTCGTAAACAAGTATATAAAATTTAAGTCAAATCTTTTACCTTTTTTTTTAAAAACTAATTTTTATCTATTAATCGACAAACCTTATACTGGCACACATATGCATGTTCCTTAAGCATTTTTTTTAAAAGATAAAATTCATAGATTTTATTGTTAAAAAATCTCAATTTTTTTTCAATATTAATTTTTAAAAAATCAAGCTAGAAAATGTTATGACCTTTATATTTATACAGTACTGTAGGTATGATATTCAAGAATGTGCACTCACATTCTAAGGAATGTGATAAGCACTTGAACAGTGTAACTTTAATTAAATTGTGAACATTTATTGAGAATGGAAACAAGAATGAATGTATCTCATTTTTTTTATTACAGGAAAGAAATGTTGGAAGAAAGTATGATGCATTCGTTTGGACACCACCAAACACACCACCATCAACAACTTCACCACCAACATCCACAACAAATGTGTAACAACGGACAAATGATGATACCACATGATTACGGAAGTGATCTCATGTCCGCCAAAATGTTAGACGCGCGCCTCCAAGATGACGTCAGAGTGCATCCAAGAGTTTACGTCAAAAACGAACCCTTGGCCCCCTCATACCTTCGTCCCCCACCCTTCGACCATTCTCACCACAGGTTTCCACATACCATTCCTCCCGTCTGAGAGCGACCCACGCGCCATCTGGCGTTCTTCTGAGTCTCCTGAATGTTTAACTTGTAGATTTTGCCTCGTCACTTGTTACTTGATACTCGGGATCTACTGATAACTCTTGCCTTTTTAACTTCACTGTGAAGAAAATTACAATTCAGTGATGGTCGGACTATGTGACTGCATTCCAAATTATTGAGGGCATATTTTTACCACCATTAGTCTGCATTTTTGACATTTAGTGCTATTTTTGTGCTCGCGATTTCATTTTGTTTGCACTCATTTTGACATTGTATATTTTGTTGTTATACGCTAATTTTTTTTTAGAAGTAGGTCGATGATTTTTTAAAGCTAAATGATTATTATATTAGTATGCTTATACATTATAAGCAGTTAAAAAGGATGTGAGGAAAAATGAAGAAAGTAGGACGGTTACACTTTCATAGACAAATGTCTCTCGCCTAGTGAAAGATAAGTCTGGATTTTTTTTCAAACTGAAACACGAAGATATATTGAAGCTACAATGTATTTAATATGTCAACATAAGATGTATATCGAAGAAAAACATACACTTTTTTCCCTATTTTTAGTTGATTCAATCACGAAATAAGGCAGCATTTATTCCACAACATACACAAAAAATAACCAAAAACGCCTGATAAACACAACATACATGTATTTTCAACATTTGGTGTAGTTTCATTTTCTTAGAATTATTTTTCTCCAATGAAATTTGAAAAAAAAGCATTCCAATCAAGGAAATTGGAATATAATAACCTGAGCAGTATTCTTTCTTTATTTAAATTAAAAGGTATTTTCTAAAAGTGAAATTCCATGAATCATATACAATTCTACAGAAAATTTAGGTTTTCTTTTTCGAAATACTACTGAGTTATGCATCCTAAATATATCATTAAAACGTTATTTTTTTTTTACAGAAACTACAAATGTATTAAAAACATGTAATATTTAGTAGATTTCACGAAAAGAGGAAACTTAATATATTCATTAAAAAGGAAATATGCTCAGCAGCGTTCAAAAATAATGAAATATACACAAATTTTGATTTCCAATTAAATTGATCAACTTTCTGGGGGTTTTTTTTGGTTTTTTTTTTTTTTTTGCTATGATCTATATCAGATTTATAAAAAATCTCTTTATTGTCATATACATTTCCAAACAGAGAAATAAAATTGATAGTGAAAACTACAAGATTATTTAAAATTTTTATTAAGCTTTAGGAATATTGTCACATTTTTTTTTTAAATTTTGTTTTCGTTTTGATATTTCTTGTGTTTTTATATTTTTCTTCATGTATATGACCTTCAATTATAAGTAAACACTGTTTACTGTGTGTATGTCTGTATGTTATCCCGGTGTTAAGATCCTGGGTTCATGATTTTTGGACTTAAATACGAAGATTCTCTGTAATTTTATATGCAAGTTTTCTTTCCCATAATCGTCAATACTTATACAAAATGGATGACCAAATATATGTGGTGGACGCCATATTCAGTAATGGACTATTTTTTATGAATCATGTGACACACAAGCAGTGATTCAGTTCTCTTCTTCGTGACAATCGATGTAAATTTGTGTATTTATTTTTTTAATTTGTTCAAAAATTTTCAATAAATGAACAGACCTTATATTTCACTTGGTTGTAAAATTAGTTAATACTTGGAATCAGATGTACAGAATGCATTATGTGCTGGTAAATTATTGCAGGAGGTTTTCATTTGCAATAATGATTACAAAATATTAAGCATGGAAATAATGATTTCAAGATATGAAGCAAGGCAATTAAGATTACAAAGTATTAAGGAAAGGCAAATAAAAACAGTGTTATTCCGATGCATAAAATTGATGTAAAAGGCAGGGCTCCACCTTTCTACACAGTATTACATGGTAAGAATTCATACGAAGAAACAAGAGGAGTGAAATGTATTGATAGTCTTGTTCTAATAAGAAACGGGAAATCCATCTTCTAGTCTAAATTACACAATAAACATTTTAAGCCAGGGAACTAAATGAAAAGTTTAAAATTAATTCCACTTTGACATTGTGTTTATTGTAATAATATGGCCTGTAATTAGTTGAAGTATGTTATGGCTATACGAGATTCGTAATTTTTTGTAGAAAATAAAGCGATCAAATTTACTGTCTGTAAATTTTTTCCAGAAGATAAAGGTGTTCAGTTAATTATCATGTTGTAAATTTCGAATTTACTAAGGGTAGGAAAATGCAAAATTCACAACATTCACCTCACTATAGTAAAAATTAATTCAAAACTAAGAACATGATAAAATTTCAAATACTTACTTAGGTGAATGTCTCAGATACATATATAGGTACTAGTAGTTTTTATGTTGATGTTATTGTAGAACTTCTCCCAAGTACTGTACTATCTTCTTTCCAAGAGTAAAAGTACATTCTGAAAGGAAAAGATTACTAAACAGTATTTTTTTTTTTACACCTATATGTCTGTTTACAAAAAAGGAAGAATGTCTCAACTTATCAGTTTACCATGCACAATGACTCTGAAGTGTGAAATTAAATTTAATAAGATTTTACAGTTCACACAAATTGCAAGACAAAACTTAACGGAATTTTAATACTAACAAGGAATTTCCATATTTTGCTTATTTAATTACATATTTTTAATCCAATTTAAAACAATACTTTTTTGCGTTGAATAAAAACAAACCAATGTTTGATTAATTATTTATTCGTATGTGTACTATATAAGTTGATAACCAGGAAGTAGATGAGTTTTTAAGCTAGAGATCTGAAAAATGAATGCGATCTGAGTACTAGAAAAATACAAAGTGAATGGATTACTTTGACTGTTAAAAATGGAAAACAACAGCTTACATCTGATTCGTAATGGTAATGTAATATATTAGAAAACAATAAATTGACTTACACAAATAATCGAACCATGATATGCAAATGAATGAGCATGTTATCATCGTATCTCTGCATCTCTCAAAGCAGACTGAAGCAAGTTCTTCACTCACTAGGAACCATAACTCTGGGAATGAACATTTATGATAAGCAAAGCTCAAAATGTAATTCTGTAACAAAATCTTTGTTGAGCGACTTCTTTTCTTTTCCTGTTTTTAAATATTATTTATGTTAACAAATTGGATAAAATCAAAAGATGACAGCTTGATATATATATATATATATATTTTTAATGAAATAACAATGTAATTGAAAAAAACGTTTTTACAATTTGTAAAAGTATTGAATCGAATGATAGATCTCATTAAAATGTCGATGTTTTTAATTCAACTATCATAAAAGTGCTTATCTTGCAAAATGTTGCATTTTTTTATTTCAAAAATCGTGTTATAGCTTATAAAACTCAAAAAACCATGGTATTGATTTTATTAATTTTTTGTTGTATGTTCGTTATTGTTGGGCTTAAATATTACTCCGAACTCTATTGGAATGATCCTTTGTCATTTGCCCAGTACGTTTACGCCTGAATCGAAACTTTTGAAAAAAGTCCTGTGTTACTTTAGGCATTGGCATGGAAAATATTTTATATTTACTTGATTCAAAATTTTGTTCCCACCATGTACATGGTAAAACATTTATACATCAAACAGTCCTAAAGCATCCTATACTCTCTAATTAATTTCAAAATCAGAAGAAAATTTTACGTATGCTATTTTGAGATCACTGCACATTAAGTAAACCGGTGAAATACTGAGACTTTTACTGGTTTGAGACATAATTCATAAAATAAACACAAACTTGATCTGTTACTTATAAAGAGAGACTCACATACCATTTTAAAGTTTGGAAAACCAATGGGAAAGATAGCCTTAGAGAGAGGGACATACAGACGAACAGACTTGATACTAATAGTCCCGTCTGCTTTCATCGAGGGACTGTTAGATGTTTTCTCAAATGCCATTATAACAGGTAATTTCATCCATTCATTTTATTAAGTGAAGTTTTATATGTTTGAAATGTCCAATTTAAGGGTTCATTGACCAACAGGTGAACAATAACCTGAATCTACCAAAACATACATTCGTTTTCGGCCCAGCATGATTAATTGATTTGAGCTTGTGTTTTTATGAAATTAAAACCTCTTAACATGGAACTCTTCAGGTCTCCTATTATCTTTTCATAAATTATACAGCATCTGCTATAATAAGATGTTTATACAACATCAAAAGGACACAATGGTATCTATCATAAGTTTTGAATTTCTATCCAGATCATTTCAATATTGTCATCCTGTTCTAATCAAATGACTTCAACACTTATATTATCACACCTGTTAAACTAAGATTCAGGATTTTCCCATTGTTTGTATATATATGTCAATAAAAATGATATGGGATTATTAATCCCAAATATTTTTGATTATCTCGTGTTTTCAATTTAAATTTTCTAAAAATCACACAGAACCAAATTATCTCATATTTCTTAAAATTTGAGATTGAAAGAATAACAAAGAGCCACAAAGAGTCTGACTTTAATTAAAAGAATTTCAAATTATTTGTCACTGACGATCGATTTATTTTCTTCTTTGTTTGTCTGTTTGTCTGCTGTTCATCTGTCAGTCTGCTCCACTTGGATTTCCGTTTTTTTCCTAAATGGTTGCAGTATGCAGTACTTCCATTCCATATCCTCTATCAAGAGATACAAGTGTTTATTTGTCTTGTTCTTGGTAATTCAAATAAATTACCATTTTGTGAAACTACAAATCATCCTTAATGAAAAGAAAAATCAGAGGTTTTGGAGAAGGCTGGAATTTAGTAAAGTTATGGAAACTATTATACATTGATTGAATATGAGAAACAAAATATTTACAGAAAAAAGTTTAGATTCAAGACCAAGAGGAAGAAAAATACAATAAAAAATTGATATTATATATTTAAAAAATATTTAAGAGAGAGAAATAGGAGTATGGGTATAGTAAGTTTACACGGGACTAACCATAACTGCATGTTTCGCTCACACAAAGTCTTTGGTATATATCAAGTGACTCTGCATTTAGTGAGGCCTACCACTGCTCACAACATGAAGCAAAAAACAAATGACAAAATGAAAACTTCAGTCTCAAGTTTTATTACCACCGTTTCAAGTTTTTCTCACTGAAATTTCAACTTTCTAAACAATCTTATTTTACGCGACACTTCAATCTTTACGATATCAATTGTACTATAAATGTGATCAGTTTAACAATTTCAAAAGGATACCATGTTTCAATTTTTTGTATAACTATGGTTTGCAGCTGTATGGTGATGTAATTACAATGCTAAAACAATAGAAAAAAATAAAAATCTCATAAATATTAATTGTATCAAATGATTTTTATTTCACATAAAATAGGAAATTGTCGGAAATGATATGGAAACCTTCTCACAAATTCAGTAAAGCAATACTTTTTGACAATGAATTGTAAATAAGCAATTGATTGCTATCGCATGCATGACAATTTTGCATAATTTGATATCATTTGAAAAACAGATAAATGAATAATAAAATAGATAACTACTTGCTATGAATAATTGTAAAACATAAAAAAGTAGTTTCTTGTAAAATTCTAAAGGCAAAAATTTAACTTAAGTCATAGTTATTTATCATGACATTTCACAATTTCTTTTAATTTCTTTGTTTTTTTGCTAATTATTATTGTATCATTTTATTATTATTTATTTTTTTAAGATTTAAGTTCCATGTTCCAGTCATACAATACCAGTTGGCCATGGAAGGCTGCAAATTCAGAATAACTAATCCTGACCAAAAAAAAAAAAACCGTTGAGAGATCTTCGCACTGCAACATGGAACCTCGCAATCGAATTAGTGACCTCGAACCTACTCCATCTGGCACTGCTTTAGAAAGGCGTCTCTCTTTTTAATGTAAAACATCGATATATGTGTTAATTTTTCGAATTCTTTTTGTGTACATATTACTCTAACCTGTTAAAACATTTCAAAATCAAAACTTAATTATGTTTCAGGAATTTGAGACCATTTTATAGAAGAACAAGTCCCAGGGTCATGAAATAGACTTATACTTAAGTAAACATTTCAATTATCTATAAAATGTTTAAAATGTGTTAAATGAACCTCTTAATTTGCACATGACAACAGATTTGTGATACAAATTGGAAAGCATTTTCATTTTGGACTAGTTAACTTCTAATTTCAGCACCATATGCATATTTTGACTTAAGCTTTAGATGTTTCATCATTCATGTTGGGGTCTGAAGAATAAGATTAAAATGAAAATTAGCGAATAATTTTCTTAACACTAAATAAAAAGGGATTTTTTTAATCATTTTTAAAAAAGAGTTTTGTTTTATTTCATGAACTTATCATAAGAAAAAATTATTTTACAATATTTTAAAATAATTTTCTGGTCGTACGTTTTCTCCATATTTATTAAGATAGCCATAAGAACTCTACATATAAATGGAATTCAAATGGCTCCTCACTAATCATCTACTCGCAGAACGATTTTATCTCACAATTCATAAAAACTTTCCGCATTGTGCATAATTAATGTTGATTTCACTTAATATCAAAACAGACGCACAAATAACAAGAAAATGATACCTTAAAATATTCAAAAGATTAAACATGAATATGACACCAAGTCGTCGCAGAATTTATCCGTATATAATATGAAATAACAATAATGTGATACATAATTAAAAACGCATTATCCACCATACTACATTATAATATTTGAAAAAAACAGAAACAGCGGTAGTGTCGTGAGGACATCGACAGAGTGAGCAAGTTTGAGGTTAATCCATGATCAAAATTATTTAGCTTCTTAGAGTTACACGGAAGTATTTTTTCAAATAATTTATTAAGATGAATATATACATGTATAAATATTTTTTTTATTATGGAATATATAACTGCAGCAAATTTCAAAATGTTAATTGCATTTTTACTTTCAAATGAAAGTTTTTCTTAACAGTTTCGAAATGAAAATGATTTTTAGTGGTCATTAAATCCAATGTAGACTCAAAGCTTCCTTTCTACAGATGTTCTTCAGAATCACTTCCAGTTTTTAACACTTTTAACTCCCAGTAAATGAAGGTAAGTTCCATCCACTTTATCTATTACGGACTCTTAAACTTCATAAAAATTCAAAGATACATTGCTGGGTCCAGCAAATGCAATTCCAATCCATGACCTTTACCCCTGACAAAAATATTAAATATTGATAATGTTAAATAGGAGAAACTTGGATGTACTGTGTTACATTATAAATGTGGGTTCGCCTCCTTCAACTTCTTTACTCTGAAATTTTCATATCGTATGATTGGTCACAAACAAAATAACTTTCTTTCTTAAAACAAAAGTACCCTGAAGCTGAGATAAAAAGGATGCTCAATTTCTCATTGACAACATTTATGAAGTCTTATGAAAACCTAGGACTTCTTTTTATACTTTTAATATTCTTACGAAGCAGACTTCACTGAGAAAAAAAATTACACGCAGGAAGAGGAGAACACTTGTTGTGGCCTTCTTTTCCATATTCATTTAACAACAAAATGCTTTCTTTGGTTGTTACTCGGGGATAATGTTGCCAAAAAAAATCTAATTTTACTATGTAATATTTTCTGCAATAGCTGCAATGTTAATTTCCAACCTTACAAACAAAGAAAGACATTCTATTGCTTATATTTATACATTTGTATATGTAAAAATATGTAATAACATTTTATTGCTTATCTTTATACTTTTGTACGAGGGGTGATCAAAAAGTTCGCAAACTATCTCTATATCTACAAAACCACAATTCAGGTTAGAATGAAATTCTGTACACACATAGCCATACACAAGGTCTATAAATAGCATATGCTGAATAAAGTTTCTCTCCTTGTTTGTGTCACAATGTAAAAATGACGTCACTATTTAATTCACTTATGACGAAAAATGGTTGTCTCAGTCGAACTCGTTCACCAAACGACTGTACAATTTATTGTAATATCTTAGAAATCCCTCTACAGTATCATATAATAATTTGTACACAGTTTATTGAGATAAATGAGTTCCTATAAATTCAATTAATGATTGGATTAATCGTTTTAGTGAAGGAAGGCTGATGGTTAAAAATGATACTTGTCATCTTGCCCAGTGAAAGCAAGTTTGAAAAGATATGTATTTTTAATTAAGCAATTTGCTACCAAAGACCTCCAATTAGCACTTTGAAAAATAGTTGAATATTTGAACAATGAATGATATAAGTATAAAATACCTAAGATATCGTTTACTTTAGATTTTAAACATATTAGATATGATAAAAAGGATGCACCCATTCTCTATCCACCTTGAATAAAGGTCTCTCCTGAAACAGAAGATTTGTGTTTTAATGGTCGCCATGCTTTTTTTTTGTAAAGAATGTTATTATCCACCCATTCTGTTGCCGAGATATGACCATTTTTGACAAATTAACTGTTCTTGTCATAAAAATTAACTCACATGGAAAGAAATATAAAACTCGGAAAAATCTTTTAACTTTTGTGACAGAACGCTACGGAGGGGGTCACGTGACCGCAAATATCACGTGATTCGCGCATGCGCAGAACGGTGGTTGATGTGCATTAAAATCGGGGAGGATTAATTTAAAATATAATCAACATTAAAACCAAATATTGTTTCTTGTATGGAAGTTATTCAATTAGTTTGCGAACTTTTTGATCACCCCTCGTATACATGGTATATGCAAAAATAATAATTTAAAATAGGATTTAGGAATATTGAATTATTGATATATATGTAATTTCACATTTCATTGATGGAACAACCACTGCTCTAGAAATAAATCCATTGGGGAGATATGCTTAGGGATTATTACTGGCTGATAAACTGCAATGATTAAGATAATATTCAGATGATGTAAATATTTTAACATCGATGACGTTATAGCCATTAACAATAGTTTATATTTTTACTCGATATATTATGAAACTGAATACAAGATTTTGTTACATTTGTTTCATATTTGGACGTTTTACTTACTTTAAAAATGATAAAGACCACTAACGACTAAATTGTATGGCAAACGAAATGACGTCTGCTTGTCCATCGTCAACTTTCCTTGTGTGTATAGTAATAATTGTATCCTTCTATCACCTTCATATGATGTTTACAACTCCCAACTTATACAAAACTTAAAAGTTGTCATCTTTTTCATTGTATATATCTATTGGTCATTAATTTTGCACAAAAATATATAACCACGGCATACTGAGTTCTTTAGCTCTTTCATACATATTATTTTCAAAATGTAAATTTAACTTTTTCTCATATTGATCTCAAATGATCTGAACTAAATAAAAATAGGGGTTTTGTCAAAAATGTTTTCCATTCTGATCAATAGTTTATTTTTGAAGATGAAAACCTAATACATATATATGATGTATTTCTTTAACAATTATTTTTTGTCTTCGATTTAATGTTTGCTTTTGAATGTGGGTATTGCATCAATTTAAACATTAAACAAATAACAGTAATGATTAAGATATTCTATATATCATTTTTTCGTAGCAGTCGTTACATTGTTGATATGTGTGAAAATGAGTGATATTCACACGAAAAAAAATTTAACTCAATGGTTACCTAACAATCCGGGTAAGGTAATACTGCATGTGTTCTCTCTCGAAAATCACACAGAATGTGTTAACAAGACCATCGTTTTTTCTTGATTGTTTCGCTAAGTTAAGTCATATTTCTGAAAAATGATTACACTGCAATCTGTCAACGATCTGAAGGCGGCAAATGGTTACAGGGAATATACACGTTCTAGACAACGGACACTGCGGTCAAACGTCTGCTTCAAATTTCCGACAAGCATAAGTAGAGTTCGAAGTTATTTTTGTGTCCATGGGTGTTTTACAGCATGCCAGTTTGTATTGTATTTTTTCAACCCTCAGAACTCAGTCCCACTGATACGGTTTGGAATAGTTTGATTAGTTGGTTATTGTTTAAGGCCCAGTCGGCAATATTTCAGCCATGTTTCGGAGAAAGAATGTGCAATTAAAAAATAACTGATAAAAAAAACGAATTAAAGAGATTCAAATGTGATCATCAACCAGTACATTGAGGCATTTGAAAAAAGTCAGAAAAATTGCAGATGCAAGCAAGGTTAGATATATTAGACATCCAATTTACTATCAACATTAAAAAATCTATCTTCCCTAGGACTTTGATTTAAAAAGGTCCCTGTCAATGAAAATATCGAGCAGGGATGAATCTATGTAAATTCGATAAGCAAAAGGAATCGTAAACAAGGCAAAACAAGGATTCCTATAAATATAGCAGAAGGGGGATCAGGTTCCAAGCAGTAATAAACATTCCCTGTTTCTCGGTCATTCCAGTTGTGAGCTCTATCTTTTGATCAAATACAGAGAGTACACCGTAGTCAAATTTAGTATAAAAGCAGTGTTTAACAAATGGTATGACACAGGGTGGACAAAAAATGACCCAATGCTAGATTGTATTTATAATCCAGGACATCGAGCCACCGTAAAATTTAAGAATGGGGATGCTGAAAATTAGATAAATAAATAAAAAGACAAAATGGTTTGCTACCACTTGCCTCAGAATAAACATTCAATAAGTCGAACATTAATATACCAGTAAAAATATACAATACTGCCTCTAACTCATTTCTATGCCCTCAAACGATAGTTTTGAATCACAGACAATGAAAATATACCAGGTAGTTAATTGTTTTTCCAGTTGGTATTTTCACAATAGCTTAATTAAATTGTCTCTACCATAATATTGAAGAGTATGGCATATAGAAAAACTGTAAAATATAATTATATGTTTCGATAAGGTCAAATAGATTAACATTTAAATCCGGAAACAAGAAATCAGCAACCTATACACGAACTTGGAAAGAAATTTGGTTTAAAAAATGGTATGCATAGACTTTTTTCCACCAATAAGAGAGAGAGAGAGAGAGAGAGAGAGAGAGAGAGAGAGAGAGAGAGAGAGCAATCTTGCTCTTATATAAGCCAACCTGTTTTTTTTATGTTTATATGACTCGGAATTTATTCAAAAACTTCTACATGGAGGAAGCTAAAAGAAACACTTGCTGTGGCATTCAACCCTTCATTAAGATACATCGACGATGAATTTCAATTATCAAAAGTCATGAACGTTGGTTTTATTCATATGTCAATTTGTTATTTCCAATGAACTTGAAATAAAAGACACTACAGAATATGCCACATCTGTTAAATTTGGATTTTGTACCATGGACTATAGACAGCACAGGCCAACTAACAATTTAACTATATGACTTACCAGATGACTCCGGCTTTTCAATCCTCAACTTTCCTAATGTAGGAAGTAATATTCCGCTGTCACCTACATATAGTATTTATGCCTCCTACCTTATTCGCTACTCAAGAGAAAGCTCTGAGTAAAGACAGAAGTTGATGTTGTTGGGATTTCAACAACCTTTTTAAAGTCATTTCGTAAATTCTACAGTCGGTTAAATTTTTAGCAAATATAACCCACCACTAAGTCATATTTTTGACTGACTTGTTACATACCAACATTGCTAAGCCTTTGTTTTTATAATTAATTTGCCTACGGATTACTAGTATTCCGTCTTCTTGATCAATATACAAGGCTCTCAGTGGATTTGACCGGTCAACAAGGGATGTTTACTTCTCTTAAGGCACGTGATCCCTTATCTGGATTTTCTAGGGGTACGTATTTATGTTATTGTCTGTAGTTTTATTGAGATCGAACAGTGTTCGTTTTATCTTCACCCTTTTTCGTGTGTAAATTTCTGAAATTCATTGTTTATTCTTCATAAAGAGTAGCAATGTACATGTATTTTAAAATCTTTTTCGTTAAACATCATGTTAATTTAGTAAATAATGACAATATTATGGATCCTTGTTTTCAAGAGAAAGCACATTGATTAGAAATGTTCTTTCTCAAACATTATATATTTTTTAATGGTAGTTTGAGACAAATATTGCTATTTGAAATTGAAACTTTTCTTTAAAAAAAATAATAGCTTAGCATAATTACTTGAAAACTAGTAATATACTAGTATTTTTTTAAAACTTTAAATAATACAGTTTGTTTTAAAAAATCATTTATACTGTACCGATTAAATTTAAGAAATTGTATTACAAATGTTAATTTAGATGAATGTAAAATGTTATGTTTTGCATGTATGTTTTAGTCTTGCGTCTCAAGTGATATGCATTTAGTTTTAAGGATATCCGATCATCGGCCAGGAAGGATAACTCCAAAAATCAATATTTAATTTGAAATACATCAAAATGAAGCTTGGAAATGAAATTTTTTCATGCAACAATTTTCATTTTATTCACCTTTATAAGATTCAACGTTTTTGGAAGTCTTAGAACAGGTCTTATAAAAGTTGACATTTGTCCCCCATAAAAGGGGAAAAAATAATACAGTTTTAGAGAAATAAGATTTTCTTGAATCCAGGCTTAGATACCAATGATTATTAGCATGTTATGAAATACGAAGGGATTTGTGGTGTCTTGCAATTATAGCAAAGGCCTGTTACACTATATACTATAGAATATATGATGGAAATAGCAGACAAAAAATACCAAATAAGTATAAAAATCATGACAATTTCTCCAAATGCCTGGACACCTATTATTTTTTAACCTAAAATATAATTGTTGATCAATTTGCAATCAGAAAATGCATTGCAGATATTCCAATTTGCTTTTTCTGTAAAAATATTGGAGATTTTGCAATTTTCCCTATATAATATGATTAACTGTAATCTTTAACTTTAAAGAAATACTGTGGACAAATTTACATAACTTTGTGGATTCAGAGATACTTTTATGAGTATTTTTGATTACTTAACTGCTAATTTTATAAACCTGAGGATCGGACTACCTTAAACATAAGAGTAATGTCATTGCAGATGCCATTGAAAACCATGATGATAACGTTATGTATATGCTAATTATAAAGCATGAAAAATAAGTCAGATATTATTACAATTATGAAATTATAGACATAATTTTTTCATATATAGATATATTTGAAAAAATACTGCATGTATGAAATATGATGGTTCATTTACACTGCATGTTCTTATTTTTTTTTTCTCTATGGTTAATTAAAATTTTTTCATGAAAAGCTCAAAACTGTACCAATATAGTAATATAATGATAAAATAAATTGATGTAAAAAAGGATTTATGTAAGACCTAAATCATAACTTGTGAATATATGAGTAAGTTGAATTTCATGAAATAAGATTAATACTTTAAAGGTAAAAATGATTTTTAAAAACCGTATGATTTTATCTCCGAATGCAATGACAAGAAAGGCCAAAAGACTGTTTCTAAATTCTATAAAATCATCAAATAAGATGATTCTAAATTTTAATTTAAGTTCTTCTTTTAAATCTAAATGTACATTCAAATAGTATTAATTTCCTCTATCTTATACGAAAGAAGGGTATTCGGTGTTTTAAAAACATAATTTTTAAAATATGTTTTGTAGTTTAGGACTCAGGAATGTCTGATTCTGCTAAGAACCCTATGAAACAAGGGATAACTTCTTTAAAACTAAACAATTTTAAAAAAGCAGATGTCATCGAAATAATTCCATATGTGAAAATAAAAGAAATTTACAATACTGTCACATTAGGACTACACTCACTGTTAAATTAAGCGTTCTCATCACTTTTTTGAGGTAATATGATGCAAGAAATACTATTCCTATTTTTTACTATAACTGGATGGTGCAAAATCATAGAGATTTCCTGTGATAATAAATTGGCATCCTCCAGTTATAAAAAGCTTGATAATGAACCTTGCATTTTATGGGGAAACGAGTTCTACAATGGCACCAGAACCCGGGTCTGGTGTTGCATAATACCGTCTTCGAATATCCAAATCATATCTTTTAATAAATAACACTATTTACACCGAAATATCAAATTTAAAACGAGGTGATGTTTTATTGCACCAAAGGGGTGATTCCAACTCTACAAGCAGACGATATTTCAACCTCAACAGCAGACGATATGATCATTTCCCAGCATCCTTTGGGACCCCGCCGAACCAAGGAGTTGTTTGTGGTATTTTAACGACTCGTATTTCAATCTTAATTTTCTTTTAATCCGAAATTTATTCTTTGTTGAAATAGCCATTTTGGACAGATAAACTCCCCATGAATTATTTACTCTCTGAAAACAGTGATTCATTAACTGTATAGCGTTTTTTGTATATTCATACAAAACACGACACCCAAATATAATAGAGAATGGTGTCAATCCATATTAATTCCAACGTAATCCACAAATTAACACATATCCCATTGTCAAAATCCTCCGATTTGTTTATAAAGCAATACTTGCGTTTCCAAGGATAATATCCAAAAAGGATTGAAATCAATCATTTTAATGAGTTTCGCCAATTACTATAATCGTTTGGGTTGGTGTGTTTTTTGTGTTGGTGAATAATTGTTTCAGATTATATTTCGCTTGAAAAAAGTTTTTGGTCGCAGTACTGTAAGGTAAGCAGACCTGAAGCTTACAATATAAACGCTACTTGGAAAATTCTTTTAAAGAGGAGAGGGTCACCTCATTTCCGCACTTTTTGATTATCTGCAATATTAGATTTTATTTTTGATAAACCTTCATCCAAAATATTTAACATCATATTATCATAAACTTAACAGAACTTTCCTATTATTTATTCTTTATTTCTTTATTAATTTTTCTTATAATAATTCATTTTTCTCCCTGAAAAATTTGATTTGAAATAAAAATATAAGATTTTTTTATAATTATTATTTTACGCCTTTTCATCTATAAAATAGAAATTTTGTCTTTTCTTATCCTTTCATGCTTATGAAATCCTTTTATGTTAATAGTTCTTAAATCGATAATCATATATAAAACAAATGTTTTAATTAAATATGAAAATGTAATAAAATCCTTGACTATTGAAAATTTGAATGACCTACATGTACCTTGAATACCTAAAAGTATTAATGTTCTGTAGAGGAGACTTGCGTTGCAAGCTAAATCTACATATGACATATCCAATTTCCACATCTAAAACTTCTTTTGGCTTTTTTTTTGTATTTTTTGTCGAATTACAGTAATATTTCTTCGATATTGAAATTACCCCCCCCCCAAAATATAATTGATATATATGTATATTCAAAGCATAATTTATAACTCAACGAGTGGCTGTCGAATTAATTTTGACCTTAAATATCCGTAAATGGCATATTAAATGAAGCTGAAAGTGTGTAGTATATTGAAATTTACAAGTTTTTAAACCAAAACGCGATGCTAATTAAGGTCTTAATTATCAATGCCTGTTTTGAAACCTGGAAAAGAATTGATGACATAACTATATACATGTTCATGCATTTTATATATCCAAGATAAAATATAAGTGTGAAATATTTGGAATGACAGCAACGAGGCTCGTTTTCGGAGAATGAAATATTTACCATTCAAGTTCTTTTATATTCCTGCTGTCTTTTTGGGGCAAAATGATATCATTTAAATTCCAAGTTTTATGACAAACGAGATGACTTTAACTTTTGAATCGCCAACATCCCTTTCATATGCAGCAATAAACCTTCACAACCTGCATAAGGGGTTTATATTTCTCAGTTGATTCGATACGCAAGAGCATGTTCTACGTATGTACAATTTCGAAAACGATGTAAGTTATTCACAAATAAGTCATCATTTCGTTAGTTTTATGGTCGATACAATGGCCTTGTCAGCAAATACAATTTTGATTATCATTAAGTCAAATTATGACCGAGTTTTCAATACTAATTGTTTAGGCCATTATATACATGCTGATCATGAATTGTCGACTTATTTTCCCGTTATTTCCCGATCATGACAAGGAGCACACGGCTGGTACGACCGGTCGGCAAGAGATGCTCACTCCTTCATAGCACCTGATCCCACCTCTAATGTTTTGGGTTGTCCTTGTTTGCTCTGCTCCAATTTCGTATTATTTAATGGACTTTTGAGTTTTAATACCTCTTGTTATCTCCATAAAGTGTATCATTTACATTATATCATGAGAAGACAAAACTTCATTATAGAAAATATTTACAAACAGAAAATATTTATTAGATAACATTTTTCATATACTGCAGTAAAAATAAAAAAAAGACATGTATGATATTTGAAAAGCATTGTTTCTTTTATTTCCTTCTGAAGCAGGTTGAAGGAAATAGGATATAGTAAAAAAAAAAAAAGGCTGAATATTTACTTTTATATATTTATTGCCATGTATGAAAAATTAGGATGAGATGAGTGCTGTTAATTTTTATGGGGTTTAGTTTCTGAGCAGATCTCATTAAATAAAAAAAAATTCTTCATTTGCAGAAGTATCTTTCTTAACTCTTATATCCTAAAAAATATATAATATATCTTCGGTACAATACGAATACAATGAATGCAAATAAGTGAAATGCTTAGTATTTTGTACTTTGAAAAATGTACGATTTTTTCCTCGATACATTTTTAATATTATCTTCATTTGGTATTTTGCGTACATATTCATAAAGGTGGCCGGACCGAGAATAAAACATACTAGTATTGTTCAACAAGTAATTATTGAAAGTGATTAATTAAATCTTAATCTTTACATTTCAGTTAACATTTCATTCATTAATATATATTTATGTAAATTCTTAATAATTTGTTTCACTTTTACTCATATTGAAATTATTAGCCGGGCTTATTGCTTAAAGAGCAATTGCCGGCTTATGTGATCCTGTTCAAGACAGGATGTTAACCCCATAGTCGCCATTTTAAAGTTACGTGTAAAAATATAGTTCTTACTCTCAACCGCTTTTGAGATAATACAAACGCTAAATAAAGCAACAAAAATAAAACGAAGTTTTATCTAAATAAATAAACATATTTAGTACCTTTGAAAACTTCAGTCTTAAGTCAAAGAACATAGTTCATTGGTGTAAGGAGTTTTGATAATCAGTGTTACATGTGTCTTAGTTCTCTACACATACGAAGAAAAGCAGGAGAGGGAACCAGACTGGCCTGTTTGTTTATTTTCAGTTGCGGTACCAGATTAATTCTGATTCTGAAACTCACTGTCAGTGTCTTATCATTTATATTGATAGATTTAAAATGATTTTTTTCATCTGAATTTTAAATCTGATATTCTTTTTTTTTAATCTGTTAATACAATATAAACGTATGATTCATGTAAGAAATTCATAATGATTCTACTCTGTAAATGAGCCCGGCTCTCTGTACTTCTGAGTACTTTGATTTGTGCATGAAATAGCTTTTGCACCACATAAAAGGGCAAAATCGTTTCTTTTAATACTATTACATGAGTGGGATTTCAATTTTTGGCAGAATATTTTCAAAAGTATGGGCAAACATTTCTTCGATAAAAAAAGATTGGAGCAATGACCCGCTATTTCTTTAAATAAATAAATTTGATGATACGACATTTGTTTCCTTCTTATAGAAATATCTGAAGCCTAGTTTTGCAAAGGTCTTATCACAAACAGGCTTTAAATGACATTGCCAGTTATGAGCTGTGTGGTTCTACATATAGTGGTTAACTTTTCAGTCTGATACTCAGACATTTTATTACTTAGCTCCAAAACCAATAAAATTGTATTTTTTATATTGCCGGAAGAATTTTTCACTAAAAAGTTTTGTCATATATTCATGCCTTTCAATAATCAATAAGTATTTCATACTCGAACATCAGAAAGATTTTTTTCTCCATTTTTTTTTTTATTCTTTGACTGGTTCATTAGTATGTTGTAACACAAAACATCGGTTTATTCAAATATAATTATAGTTTCTATAGTTTCTTTCTTACATGGGGTAATTCACTATAGTTTGATTATAACGAATACATTTTTATCTTGATAGAATGAATATGGATTCTCTAAGCAAAAGTGAAAATGTCGACAGATTACATTGGTTAGTGTCCAACGAGAAAATGAAAGTCCTGAACGCAACAGAGACTGCTTATAGGAAAACTTAATATAAATGTTGAAAGACAAAATCAATACATTGCAGACCCAGTATACGTTTTACCAAGCTTTTACGTTTAATCGTCAAAAATATTATCTAGTGGGATAGATAACCTTCAGACTGAATTAGCTAGAGGACATATTAAAGAAGTGCTGAAAATCTAATGTGGATTCTCATAACTCCAAAAAGATTTTAGAAAATCTGAAATCAATAATAATAGAAATAAAATATCAACGGCATCAAAACAGCAATTTTTTTAAACACTTTGTTCAACCATTACTCCTGTTAAATAAAGACAAGGCATTTTTATTATATATACCAGCATCTTCAAAAGGAATACGTAATTTTCACGCCTTGAGATTGGTTATCAACAAATTTCTTTGTTGAAAATTTCTGTTGTTAATGTTAAGTCCATAAAGACCGGTGTAAAGACGAATAATGACCCCCATCGAATAATGACCGGAGGTCATTTTTCAGCGACAAAAAATGACCCCCTACCCATAGAAAAACGTCATTTTTTGTAGAAAAAGTGTTCTAGGGGTCATTATTTTATATGTTAGTCCTATAAAAAATTGACCCCCATTGAAAAATGACCCCCTTTAAAGTGAAAAGAGATTCTTTAATTGTCAAGTAAATAAAATTTCTTTCTAATATTCCTCCTTATAGTGTTTGCTTAAAGAATGATATTCCACTTGTTTTTAGAAATCAAACCATGCAACATTCAGGTTCCAATACTCTTTAATAGAAAAAATTAATTTTCCTTTCATTTCAACATTTAGCTTGTATAAGTTTGTCAAATCCTATTTGACAATGAAAGAGGAGGAAATATTCAAAAAAAAAATACGTTAAATCAAAAAAATAATAATAATAATAATAATAATAAATGAAAAGCAAAAATATAAACAAAACTTCATACCTTTCAATAATACTGAAAGAGGCTCTAGATAAAATATTGAAATGAAGTTAAGCCTTCACACAAGTTCTATCATATCATAATTTACTTCGCCATGATTAAAGCATACTTTAAATGTTGGTGGGGGTATACTTGAAAGTATTGTGGCAAAGTAACAGTTGAAAATTAGTAGAATAGTAGATTATTTTAAGCTTATTTTTAGTCCCTCCTTATAGAAAAATAAAGGTAGGTTAGTTTTTTTGTTGCTTTTGTTGATAATCGACATCCTCCTAAATAAGTTAAGGGGATGGGGTGGGTATAACACCTAAAAGTATGCTCTGTAAAGCTATGGGCTAGTGTAAAATACACATTCTAATGCAAGAACTATACATGTAGACATAATCTTTTGATTAAGCACACAGTATTCATTACATTTCTTAATTCTTGTTTTACTCCACCCTTTTACCCAGTTCTGAGTATATTTTTCAGAGAATTTAATATGAAAATCAGAACAAACATTTTCATTTTTGTAACATCTTTTTTATACTGTATCATAATATGAAAAGTTAATTGAAAACCATTTCTTTTTATGTCCCTATAATCGAAGATATATAGTTTTATATTTCCGTCTGTATGTCTGTTTCTCCGCAAAAACTTTAACCTTTACCATAATTTTTCATTTATTGTAGCTATGCCTTTCATATTCAATATGTGCATATTCCTTGTGACAAGACCTTACTTTGGGTACCACCAAATTTGACCTTTTGACCTTTACGTTGGAGTTTGTCCTATTTTACAAAAAATGCCAAATTTTTAACTTACTTTGGCTATAACTTTTAAACGGTAGATGCTAGACATAAGTACTCTCAAACTTCACAGATGTAATCCTTGTTACATTACACCTCTCTTAAGAAACCAACAACTTTGACCCTTTGACCTTTGAGTTTGTCCCACCAAACACTTATCCTTAGCCATTAATTTTGAACAAGTGGTGCTAGGGCTTTCCTATTTTGAAATTGTTTTTCTTGTGAGAAGACCCTACTTTGGGTACCACTATATTTAAATTGCATTAAGAAAAGTTTAATCTTCGCTATGTTGCCATACAGGGGCATATATAGCTGTTTCACAAACACATATTTTTATATATAAGAGGAGTTGTGGATAACAGATGGATACCCCAAAGCGTAACAGACGGACGGACGGATATCCCGATCACTATATACCCTCCCGCTTTTCAAGCGTAGGATATAATAATATATGATACTGTTGATTTTTTCTGTCAGTACGATGATTTCCACCATCGAAAAACAATGTTTACCTAACCCTTTAGGCTCGATCAATCTTTACTCCTTTAGATTCTGAATCATTGCATTGACCTTAAAATATAGCTATAATCGTATGTTATAAGATCAACATATCATCAATTTATTCCAAATAAGCTCAAGTGAGCATTTTGGCCAATATGATTCTTTATCTAATTTTTTTTTGGCCTCCTAAAAATTTCAGCTTTAATCCACAGGGAGTCATTTTTCTACGGGGGTCATTTTTCTTCACGTGGGTTCTGCAGATTTGTAGGGTGGTGCCACTTTTTCTACGGGCAAAAGGGTCATTTTTCTACGTCGAATAATGACCGGGGGTCATTTTTCGCCGTTGAATTTTGACCGGGGGTCATTATTCGTCTTTACACCAAAAATTGACATTCAAGAACATTTTCTGAGTAACAGCAAATTTTAAACGAAGCAAGAAGTTGATGTTACAAGGATTGCAATGAAAGAGCTTGTCTAAAGTCAGCTTTTGACAAAGTCTTTGGATTACTTGTATACATTCATCTTCTTTGCAGTGTTTTAAGAAACATACTATCCGCACCCATGAAAAAAAGAAAGCCGGGGGAGCTGAAAAAGCTCTCTCTTTATGAAGCTTATTAAAAATTTAAATTGTCGTCATTTTCCACAGACTATTACATGTTATATAAAATTTCATGTTTTAATAGTACAGAAAAAATGTTGTCAAGGTCATTATTATATATTCTTGGTAAATAAAATATAAATTTGCATGAAATATGTGAAGTTAACGATCGGTAGTCAAGCTCAAAAATCCATTAAACAATACAAAAAAAATAGAAGCAGAGCAAACACTGACCTCCAAAAATACACAAATGTGAGATCAGGTGCCTTGGAGGAGTGAACATCCTCTGCTGGCCGATAACACCCGCCCTTTGCGCTTTATCATGATTGGGAAATAACGGGAAAATCCGTCGACGATTCAGTGTGTAAATAATGACCTAACAATTAGTTCGAAAATGTCAGTCAGCATTTAACTCAGTGATAAATTGCATTTCCTGACAAGGTCATTGTGTCGACCGTAGAACTTACGATATGATGACTTTCAACGAGACTACTGCTTTCGTTGTTTTTTCCTCTAATTGTTTGTCAATTATTTACCTCATTTAAGAAATTGTACATACCTAGAACATGCTCTTTCGTATCGAATCAACTGAGAGCTGTAAAACATACATTGGCGTCGGAAGCAATTTGAAAGTGGGGGGGGCTAAGTGTAAAAAAAAAATTTATACCTTCAAAAAAACCTGACCAGCAAAAAAAAAAAGGAAATTTCTTTCCCTAACACGAAAATCCTATTTCGTGGGGGGGGGGGGGGGGGGGGGAGAGAGTTCGAGCACCACCACTTTCCCTATTTTTAAACTATATATACGTGTCTGTGGAAAGTGGGGGGGCTAAGCCTATGAAGCTATGTTCCATGTCTATATTAAGATATATTTGGGAAAAAAGTGGGGGGGGGGGCTAAGCCCCCCCCCCCCCCTAGCCCCCGCCCCCCGGTTCCGACGCCTATGACATATATATAATTTTGAAAAATTGATCCTGTATTTTAGGTCATACAGTTTTGGATGTTTTAATATATCGTACATCTGATAAAGCTAAAATAAGTCATTTCAATTAAGGTGAAATTTCCCAGGACCGTAGATTGTATTCCCTGTACACTAACTTTCAAGAAATTATTTTAATAAACTCCAAACAAAATGGACCACAAAGTTCAATATGGTTAAGAGACTGTGGTTTTCTTTCAATTCAAAAAAGACAAAATTGTATTGACTGCCACGGATAATATAAAACCAATATAACATATTATTGTACGGATCGGAACAGAACGGAAAGAAATTAATTAGAACTTTTTTTCTGAACATCGGGGAAGACGGCGGTATTGCAAATGTTTGGTAATTTTACTGCCTATGTAGGTCTTTCTCTCCACGACAATTAGCTATTTGGAGAGCCTTCGGCATTCCCTTACAAAGGTAAAAACAGCGTAGATCGGGTTCGATTTACTGCAAACACGAGACGAATTTTTCTCAACGGTGTTATTAAGGTAGCATAGGAAGAAAAAACAAATTATACGGAAATAATGTTCGTCCGAGTGTTTATGTGGCTAATTTACCTTAACAATAAAAGATATCAGCGAATATCCTACAGCATCTTCGGCTTATTGTTCAGAGCTCCTATTTCTAATTGCCAACTCGATGCCGCGTGCACAAGCAATTTTTCCTTCTCTCTGTAAAACGATGCTTCCAAGGTATTATTTACGTAATAAGCAAAAGAAAAAAAAACTGAATGGTTTGCAAATGTCTTTTATTTCTTCTGCTGAAGATGCAGGCACTCTTACACTTGGTGCTCGCCGGAGATTAACTCTTTCGTTTCTCGGGGGAAATAATTTTCGGCAATTCAAAGCAAAATCATTTCTTGTTATCTTTGTAAATGTGAATAAACATGTACTTGCATGTAAATAGAAGATCCTTACTCGAATAACCCTCAAATAACCTTGGGATTCTCCATTCTGCAATACCGTTGTATTAATTCCAGAGTAAAAATGTCAAATGTTAAGCAAACAAAACAAATCTAAGATCGAATTACAAGCCTCATACTCTATTAACTCTATTTAAAATAGTAAGGCATTTGAAAGACTTAGCTAGAAAACTTGGAAATAAATACATGTACATTCAGTTCTTGAAAAGCATTCAACAATTCATAAATTATGAAATATTTCATGACTTAGAAAAGAAAAAAGACATAACCAAGTATTTTCTACAATTTTATCATCTACTAGTTAAAACAAATTACATCAGTTTATTTCAGCAGCATTTCATCAATCATACAATTAATTCAATTCGAAGAAATCTTTATTTGTCATAAACTGCTACTTTTCTATATCGTCAACTTCCATTACTTACTTAGTGATTTACCCTTACCACCTATATACTAGTAATTGGGTTCATGTCTCCAAGTACAGTTGATGAATCAAAGAAATCATAAGTCAGAATTCTGCAAGTTCTATGGTCAACACAATGACCTTGCCAATGAATGAAATTTATCTTAAGTCAAATCCTGACTGTTTTTCAAACTCGTTGTTTTGCCATTATTCACACACTGAATTGTGTTCGGATTTTTCACTTGCATGACCATAACAAGACGCACATGGTGGGTTTGACCGCTCGAAAGGAGATGCCTATTCCTTCTTGGCACCCGATCCCACTTCTGATGTGTTCATATTTCACATGTGTATTTCTTGTGAAAAGACCTTCCCAATGGTACCATTAATCTTTACTCTTTCATCTTGAAGTTCGATATACAAATAAACTTGACCATTTCTTTTGAACCGTTGGTGCTAGAGCTGTATTATCCTTATGCCATAACACTACAGATCCCGTAATGCAGATATGGTGCAATTTACGGCGCAAGTTTTTCTCTGCACGGTTGGGGATGCATTTCTCCACTTTCCAGCATTTGACAATCGACTTCCTTTTCAATCCCCAATTCTAGACATACCCTTTAAGGGGGATGTACGGCCACCTTTAGTGCAGTGAGAACAAAATGTAAACATTACTTCAAATGGCTAAAATACATTATATTTTGATCAAATTTTAAGTCTTTATGATAAAGATACAATAAATATGCATAATTGAATGTATGTTGTGCATATATAATCAATACTTTTGCAGAAAAATGCTTTTGATATGCTCCTTAGAACTGCGCAGCTACAGAATTCAGCAAAGCCTTAAAAAATCCAAAAAAATATGCAAACTGTGCATCAATGTTCTCTCTACAACCATTTGTTGAGAAAATGTCTAAATTTTGCACTTTTATATGATAATTTCAAGTTCAAAACAATGTATCGTTGTCTTCAAAAAGAGTGTAAAGAACCATGAAAGTAGTTCATGGATAGCAGCACATGGTCTATTTTTAGCACAGAATTTTGTTTTCCAGACCTCTTCTTAATATGGAGGGACATAACAATCTTTAAATGTAGAAGAGAATTACAGTTGCAAAATATTTCAAATAATATGAACACTTTTAAAAGAGGAAATGTGTTATAGTGTTTCTTGAAGTAATTTATTTAGTATTGTTATCGAACAGTTGTTAAATAGTGTACGTATTGATATAAACAAAAATCTAAATCTCTTTGATTCAAGTAAAGGAAAAATGAGCACCATCAAAATTAAAAATTGAGAGTTTGTAAGTTTGCCACAGATAACATAATATCTATTAACAGTTTAATTATCACTATTGAAACACAAAGAAATTAAACACATAAAATCGATATGAATGACCTTGTTTTAGTACCTACTAGTACGAGGGGTGATCAAAAAGTTCGCGAACTATCTCTATACATGTGTATCTACAAAACCACAATTCAGATTAGAAACAAATTTAGTGCACACATAGCCAGACACAAATTCTATAAATAGCATATGCTGAATAAAATTTTGCTTACAATGTGAAAATTACGTCATTATGCAGGTACTTTTGACGAAAAATGATTGTCTCAGTGGAACTCGTTCAATAAACGACTAAAATATTTATGGTATATAAATATATTAAAAATGCCTTTGAAGTACCGTATAAGAATTTGTTCACAGTTTATTAAGACAAATGACTTCCTATAAATTCAATCAATGATTGGATAGATCGTTTTAGTGAAGTAGAAGGAAGGCAAATGGCTAAATATGATATTTGTTATGTTATCTTGGGATGTGTTTTTAATTAAGCAATATGCTATCAAAGACTTCCAATTTATACTTTGAAAAATACTCGAATATTTCAACAATAAGATAACTATCAAATACCTAAGATACCGTTTACTTTTTGATCATCCCTCGTATACTCTGTCAAATAAACATTTACAATTTTCATTACAGCGGAGCAACATTACATTTGAAAAGGAATGAAATCATTCAGAGTGGGTTAGAAGATTTAATGAATAAGAAACTATTTCCTATTTGCCCATTTTGTCAAAATTATAATTTTGCAGAGTAAAGAAGAAAAATCAACACAATTAAATATTTTATACCATCTTAGAAATGACGTTTGGTGTTCCTCCCAACTCAGGGGAAAATTATTGGGTCGGTATTTATAGGTGAGAAAAAAAATCCTTAAAATTTAAACATATTTGTTAACGGAAGAAAAAAAATATCGTGTAATGGGATGTAAAAAAAATTGAGTCGGGCCATTTCTAGATAGACAGTAGATCGGGAGAGAGGGCAACCAAATATTTTTATAACAAATGGTCTTATAAGGCTAGTACATGTTCTATCACATACTTAAGTAATGCAAACTTTTTGAATCTTTGGCACTATTTAGAAAAACAAACAAACATAGGATTTTCGGGGGGGGGGGGTTAGCCTCTCACTTTTTTTGCGATGATAGACATAGCATATGCAATGGACCTTTCTTTGCAAACATTGTGCTTGTTTCTAAATTTCAAAGAAACAAATCAATATATTTTATCAAGCTTCGTATGTTCAATGAGCGAGAGCTTACAACGTTGTCAACATATATATGATGCGTTTTTATGTCCAAACATTACTCCATACAATGTGTTTGTCATTGCAAAAAATCTAGCTATTTATGTGAGGTGCCTGAAGGAAATGTATAATTGCCTATTGTTTCTTTCTAACTGCTAAACAAAATAGACATATATACCAACTTTTCGAATGTAAGACATGTAATCACAATTTGTTTTTCATGCACCGCATATTGATTTCATATAAAATGCTAAGCATCCTCCTTGCAGTGCCCCATTTGAAAATAACTTCTATCGCCACAGAAAAAAAGACCCGACGTAAACTCATATGTTTAGGACATTTTTTATCTTTTTTCTTGAGTTTTAAAGAAACCAACAAATTATCAAGACTTGTTCCATGAAAAATTAAATATAATCATGGTAATAAACGCATCTATCCACAGCAGATATATGCACATGCCAACCACGTGTTCAGTGCAATGATATTAACAAGGAAATTCGAGCTTTAAACAGAACAGTTTTTCCCGATTTGCTGGAGTGGGGTTAAAATCGCGTTTCTTCATTTATCAGACGATGCGATGCAACAAACAAAAGTAGCAAGTAATATAACCTAATGATAATTACTTAGCAATTTCTTGTCTTGATGTTATTATGGTCGCATTTATTCTAAAATCAATGTTATTCGAACTCTGTGTGACAGAGGAATGGCGCGAAATAAACACATGGCCTCAGGAAGACACCCATATGAAAAATCAAATTTTCAAGAATTATGGATAATGACAAGAAAAAAGCGAAACAAATGGTTGTAGCCATATTATCAATGAATCAAACTAACACCATTTTCAATGCATTTTTCATCTCGTGAATGCTGTAGCTGAAAATTAATTTCCTCCTAATTAAAACAAAATAAACTTAATTATTTATTAATTTTGGTCTCTAACAGTAGGTAATAAGTGCATTAGCACTTTGAGTAACTTTGGGCTAGTTTAGTACAGTATTAAGCGTATTCTTGGTATTTCTTATTTTACACCAGACTAGATCCAATATGGCTTGTACATCCCCCTTAACTAACCTGCTTATGTTAACCACATCTTACCCTTATTGTCTTCTCTGCAGGCCTGTAATCCCGACAAAGACAAATAAAAATAAAAGTTTAATTAAGACAAATATCATAAAGTATGATAAAAGTTTAATAAAAATAAATAAGGTATCATATAAGTAATAAGGTATCATTTTTTTAAAAAATGTTTTATTGTGATTTATTCATACTTTAAACTTTTAACGTGTGAAATGCATTATTTTTCAAACCCAACGGCATGCATGTAATCCATGATCAAATCTTTTATCCATACCATAAAGCACTTCGTGCTTTATAGTGTTATATAAAGGAAAACATTTGCAAATGTAAATATTGGTCTATATTTACATTTGCAAATGTTTTCCGTTATATAACACTACTGAAAGCAAGCGTTTTTATAACTGTATAAATACCAACCCTTTTTTATCTTCATAAAGGGTCGACGCGCGTTCAGTGGATTACATGCATTTCACACGTTAAAAGTCACAATTAGACAAATTTAAAGTATGAATAAGTCACAAATGTATTGATACCTTATTTCTAAAGCACTTCGTGCTTTATGGGATTTGATCACGTGACCAAGTCTTAAGTAAAGACGATCATGAAGACTTAAGAGGCGGATAAAACATACAGGGTGGTAAAAGAATATGTCTAGAAACAGGGAGTTAAAGGTTGTAGATTGTCCAATACTGGAAAGTGGAGAAATTCTCCTTAATCATAAACACATCGTTTTCTTCTGTGATATGCTTTGTGGGTGCTTTAATATATTTTCTTTTAATGTTAATTACACATGTTACACAAATCTTTTTAGTCTTTTCCCAAACAAAAACATTATTTTAGCATTTGTCATAAAGTTTTGATGATAGGCTACCATTAATTAATTTTTGGGGGGGGGTAAAATTTCCAAATCTAAAACCAGTGTAACAGACTTTGTGGTTATCTTTCACTTCAGGTTCACCGGGATATAAAGAGTTGACAAATGAATGGAAGTACCCATCGTCAATTGATAATATGTGGTCGATATAAATTATATAAACCTCGAGTCAAAGGCCACAGCTAGTGTTTTCTTCTTCTCCTCAAATATATGTTTTTGATTTAATTTTGCTTCATATTAATACAAAAATGGTCTATTAATAACAAGACCTAATTAGTATTCATTGGCATTCCGATAGACTGTTGGAAGACTTGATCTCTAAAAACTACATGTACATCGATATTGATAATCAGGAACTCAAGTAATTAAATATCAACTTTGGAGTACTTTTGTGAACAATTAGAATGCTTTTTAACAAAATAAAATTCAAATGACTAATAAAAGGTTTAGTTATATTTCGAGTTCCATTTTTATCTTTAAAAAAGCAGCTGTCTATATAGTCAAATAATTATTTTATTGTGGGGAATGGTTGTATTACGTGTAGCAAACTTGAACCCTTTAATATATTGATTTTGGTAAGATTTAGTTATTGCAAATTTTCTGATAGTTCCTTGGAATTTTTAAGTATCCAAATCTGATTTACACTTCTTCTCAAATATATGCTGATATTACATGTTTTTGATCACATGTTAATTAGCGATTTGATAACCCCAACTGCTGCATCTACGTGTACAATTAATTGTATGTATTATATCAGATATATACATGTGTGTGTGTTTATGTTTGTGTATGTATCTTTCTTTCAGAACTTTCTATCTTAATTGTCATTATAAAAAACCTTTATGCCTACTGGGCCCAAAACTGGAAAATAAAATCATCTCATCTTATCTATTGATTTTTTTCTTCATTGTGTGTAATATTTTTAAGTGAGGAATAAAAAAAATCGAGTATGCGTAACCTGCATAAAAATCCATTTTTAAATAATTCAACTAAATAAATATGTTAAAACTTAATTTAGGCTAAAGTACGTCAAAGTTTGTACATTATGTGTAAAAATTTTGAAGGTCAAATTTCTATATTTAAGTAATTAATAATTAATGTTATATATTTCTAGTATACAGAAATATATATATATATATATACATTGTATATATATATAAACATACACTTTTTAATTTATTTGATTCTTCTGCAGAAGTTAGATTGAGCAAACAAAACACATTTAAGGGTGCATTTTCTCCAAATTTCTTTGTTCCTTTAACAAGTTTCTAAGTTGTATTCAGCAGCTATAATGTTTGTATCTCGTCAGGGAAGTTTGACGTCTTTCAAGATAAATAACAATCAATTGCGATGTTTTAAGTAATTTAATGAAATCCACGCATTCAGGAAGAACCGGTGATAATGAACTAGGCTTTTCTTATGTTAATATGAATGATCCGAATTCGGAACAAAAAAAATGGAAACATCTGTGGCACACTTCATTGATAAAATCTATTTTTATGTGGAAATGACACAAAGCAATTTTTCCCGCTTTGGTCATTCTTTCCCGTAATTAGATGATCCGTGAAATAGATACATCCTTCTTCCTTGGTGTGTATTTCACAATAAAAATACAAAAAAAAAAACATCATACGGAAATTTCGTTTAATTTCGCATTAAATTTTGATGCTTTCTTATATAATTTGTTTTATTGTGTTATCGTTTTAGAATGCGAAACATGTCCTTTTCTGCCTAACGTCTGCTTTCTGTGTTGTACGTCTGTTGTTCGTCCTGTTATTTAAGAAGATAATTATAAGTTATTGTGTTTTCTTCCCGAGTTCATCTTTCACTTTCAAAGACGACTTTTGAAGGTTTTAAAAATGGATACAGTTGTTGCATTTTCCTGTTTGTTTGAGCTACAATGACTTCTGTTCTGACTAACAAAGAATGAACATTTTTATACATCAGATTAGTACTTTTCTTGTACTTTTCTAAATAAAATGAAAAATAAAATCTTTCAAAAATTAAATTCTATCAGATTATATACTAGTATATGGCATTTTATAAAAGATTGTTTTTTTTCTTAAATATTTACTTTTGTTTGTGTTTTTAGATTTACTATTTTGTAGGTGGGTAGGGTGGAGGTCATACAATAACGATTCAACGCGGATACAATCTGATTTTTGTTTGAGAAATTCTACTGAGAGAATGATTATGTAAGTTTAAATAACAATTAAGGAAAGCGTGTTTTGAACGAATAGCAGAGAGAATGTGCCAAGTTTGAAGAAATTTAGTTCATGGTTTCTTCAAACTTGTATATATACTTGTGCTGTTCTCAAATAAAACATACCCATATCTATCTAGAAAGTTGAAAAATCAGTTTAAGTAAAGATTACAGTATTTATTTATCACATACATAAGAAATTAATATATATACATACGTAAATGCAGTATTCAACAAATACAAATTCAACACCACATAGCCAACAAATATTTTATCCCTATGTAGGTTAATTGTTTTTCTTATCGATATTTAAGTGATTTCATCGAGTATAATTCGGATTGAAATTAACACGCAGAATTGTATATTTTTCAAAAGACGCGTATGTTTCTTGATGGCGTGGGTTGTACATAAAGCAGTTGTAATTCACCGCAAAGTAAAATCTATTTTATTGAATCCTTAAGCTGTCGACACATTGGAATTTATGAATGGTTGTTAAAAATTGTTAAAAATGCATGTACTCCAATACATTTTCCTTCATTGAATTTTTATCTGCTGAATCATGATGATAAGTTTTATTTGTTTGTCCTCTTAATTAAAATATTGCAATTTACATTTTTTTTAAAAAAGGTCAATAAAATGCAATTAAAGGTCAAACAATTATCAATCACAATTTTAATTATTTTCTTTTTTATAAAGGACGAGCAACATCTTGTGTCGTCGTGGCTTACTGCGTATTAAAATCTCAATAATTCTGATTTTATGTACTACACGGAACAATTTTATGTGAAAAATAATAATGAGTATAACGAAAGGGTACATGTACTTCTAAAAATTGATTGAAGATGGTAACCTTTTTTCACTGAATTTTCCCAAAGAGACTTTAGGGTAGATGCAAAGTTTCAGGAATACCTACCTGGCCTGGGCGATCTTAAGACAAGGGTAGACCCCAAAACCGACGGCCCATGTCAAGGTAGGCGTTTACACGATAAAGAACCCGCACTGCTCAATGTCCCCAAGTGTAAGGTGAAGTCTCTACTTAGGTGAAAAAATTCTTGAATGGGATGTTAACAACAAACAATAAATCAATGTACATGAGACGAAAACTCTTGTTGTGGCCTTCAAACGATATTTTAATATATCGACGATATTTTATCCATAATTTGAGCTCGTAAGTTCATTTAACGCTATAAAATAGGAGCGGAGCAAACACGGACCTTCAAAACATCAGAGGTGGGATCAGGTGCCATGGAGGAGTGAGAATCCCCTATAGATCAGTCAACCCGCCATGTGCTCCTTGACAAGGAAAATCCGTGGACTTTTCAGTGTGAAAATAATGGCTTAAGTATGTATTGTATGAAAAACGTAAGTCAGCATTTGACTCAATGATAAATTGTATTTGCTGACAAGGTCATTGTATAGACCATAGAACTTACAAAATGATGACGAGACTGCTGATATTCTTGCTTCATCAACTTGTTTGTCAATAATTTACCTCGTTATAGAAATTGTTCACACGCAGGTTCTTCCATATGGAATCAAAGAGATATATACTCCGTATGCAGGTGACAAAGGCACCAGTATATTGCTGCATAAGTAAGGGAAGTTGACGATTGAAAAGTTAAAGTCATCACATTTATCATAAAGCTTTGTTGTTAGATAACCATTCACGTCTTTGTCTAGATAGATGTGTCAGACTCTGTGGTGTCTTTTATTTCAACAGATTCGATACGCAAAAAATACGTTCTGAACATTATTAATTTTTAAACCGAGGTAAGCTGCTAAGAAAAATTCCTGGTATTGATGTTATAAACATTTGCAAATTCTAGGTCGTTATAATGACCATATTTGTAATTACAACTTATTGTTGGGTGATATTTTGTTTGACTGTTTGATACCAATGTATGCCGTTGCTTTTATGCAAGATTTACTACAGAGTATTCCCAATCTGCTTAAAATCGCATCTTTTTTATGCTCCAACATAAAACGCTCATAGTCGCTGTATAGCGAATTTCAGAATTTCGGAGCATAACAATAGATTAGTGTACTCCGTATACTTGATCAAGGCTCAAAGCGGAAATTACACGTCAACATACAGGGGATGCTTACTTCTCATAGTCAACTGATCCCACATCTGGTTTTCACGTGGTTTGTATGTTTACCATGTTAACCTTCATTTTTTGTTAATGAGATTGGTCAGTTTTCGTTATCTTTAATGATTTAACGAAGATATGTATTCGCAGAATTATATTGTCTTAATTACGCACCTTAACATGTAACGAGACGAATCTAAGCGACATTTTTAAAAAGAAAAATGTTTTTGAAATACGATTTAAGCTAAAAATACCTGTCAAATGTGAAAGTTCTTATTAACATGGGAAAGCCTAAACAATGGTTAAAAATGGTAAAAATATTTTTGTCACTTTGTCTTAAATCACATAAATATATTTTTAAAGCAAAGGATATCGATTTACTGTTCCTTTGAAAATCTAAAAATACTTGACAGATAATTAACTACAAATTCTATTGTAATGCTATTTTTAATCTGTATCGGGTGTCCCTCTCTCCAAAATTGATAAATTACATTGCTTTACCTCCGAGAATTTTGCTAACACCTTGCTTTTGTGTTCGGTAAACAGTTTGACACATATTTTATAAGTTGATTCTGTCCTCCCTGATTATTTAGAGATAGGAACGGGTTCTTTAGTAACACGCCTGCTCAGCTGACATTTTAAAAGACAATTGTCGGGATCGGATTTCAGTTATATCTGTTAAACCGGTCTCAAAAATGAAAAATGTATTAAAATTATGGCAATATATCCCGGATTGGAGGATTGATAAATTGAAATTTTTACAGCAAATTTCAATACCCGACCATATCATGTTTCCTTATCACGAAATATCACAGCTTTAGCCACCATTTTGTTTTTATTATGCCGTGAATTATGGTCGATATTCAAGCGACAAATTATTTTTCAAATTTGAAATTGTTTTTCCTCGATGAAAACTCGGAACTTTATGAGAGAATTAATGACACAGGTACACAATATTAGAATGAATTTTGTCGCCTCGGTTGAGATTTATAGTGATAAGCGAGGGTCATCCATCATATATGCTAATAAGTAATGAGGCACTGTAAATTTTGTTCTCCTCAAACATTTTGATCTGATGTAATTTTTATGTAGCAAATTCTATACAACTAAATAAAACCATACGAATTTCCTTTTAAAAAAAAATTTAAAAAAAAGAACAAACCTTGAAAAAATATTTTCAAGATTGTAAATGCATTACTAGCTATAGCTTATAATGTAACACATATTTTGCTTGATATTGCTTGAGAGATGTATAGGGTGAACATTGCTTATGCTACCTTTCTGACAGCCAACAGCAACCATCAACTTTATATACACATATGCACAGTCATGTATTTTAGCGCACAAAAGGTGTGCAATCGACTTCGGGATATTATTTCGCGCATTTGGTGGCGTTTAGTGTTGCTATATATATATGACTACAATGAGTTCTAAAGACTTTTTTTACATAGACTCGTGTCGAGTAGGCAGATGTCGTTTTTGTCGATGAAAATTTTTGTCTTGTGTATTTATATTGCACAAATTAAAATATCCAGTTTCATTACAAGCAGTTATAATTCATAAAGTGATCAATGTTCACTGTTTTCTAAATTCCAAAATATGGATCGTCTACTCCGCAATTAAGTATTTATTATACTTACATGTATTACATATGTACATGAATCTTCAGAACATAGAATATTACATTTTTACACATTAGCCTACGTCTTTTTTCTAATTTCAAATGTTAAAATTTGAAATGATTTCATGACAAATGAATTTCCACGAAATCATTTTTAATTTTAAATTGGAAAGACATAATCTAATGCTAGAAGAATCACAACCAGCACTAAACACAAAAATAACTTTTCTTATCGCCTATCAGTTGTGCTACTTTGATTATGTAATTGTTGGGAATTTCAGAATTGATATTTTGTTTTATTCCAATCAAAATTGTTTGAATTTGCATTCATTAGAAATACTGACAGGGTCGGAGATTTTGTAAAAGCATCGCCCCACTGCAGTTTGTGTAACAGAGACCATGATAAAAATCTTGCGGCGAGTGCAGACGACATTTGGCAAACCGCATCTTCTACGCTGAAGGTCATCTTTCTCAATGCGCAAAGGTCGGCCCATCTGCCTTTAGTCGTCATAATGACGCAATGAATATTTTATCACTTGAGGGCGTGTATGATTACATGATTAGCGATGTCTTACGGCGGGTGCCGAGGCCAAAAAAAAAAAAAAAAAAAAAACGATATCAGTGAGGGTAATTGCGAGGGACGGCTAATCATTAAAAAATCCATATGATAATTTTTTCTTTCTAGAAATTGATAAAAATAAAAGAAATTTCGAGTAGTTTTGCTGTTTTTTTTCTTTTAATGAATCCCCAAATCCCAAATATGAAATGGCTATGTAGTTTTAAAGTAGAGGTTAAATATTGTGCAAAATTTTAAACCAAAACTAGAAAACTCAGTTCAAAGTTTCAAGTTACGAGGTCCTAAAACAATTTTTTTTTGTTTTAACTTTTGATACACGTGTATATGTATATGTATCTCTAAAACAAAGTTTGAGTTATAACTTTCAAGTCTTCGGATACTATAGAAAGTCCTCTTAAGAGTTTCGAGTTTTAAGTTTTGAAAACAAAGTGTTTTTTAGATAAAAGTTTGCGTTATAAATTTAGATGCTAATGTCCCTAGACAAAATTGACCGGTAAACATTTGGATACGAGGGTGTAGCTAGACTAAAAGTGGCGTATAATTTCAACTATGAAGATGTCATGCACAAACAATAACTTTATCAACGAGGGTGTCTACGAATTGGCCAATGGTAATAATTTTGGAGACAAGGATATCGGTATTGGATGAAATATGTCGCTAACGAACAGTATTCTAGCTCAAAAGTCCATTAAAACAATACAAATCGTAGGCAGAGAAAACAAGGACCCAAAAAACGTTAGAATTTGAATTAGGTACCATTTAAATGTAAGCATCCCTTGTCTGCTGGTCACGCCCGTCGTGTACTACTGGTCATGATCAGGCAATGGAAATCCGTACACAATTTAGAATGTGAATAAGCCGACAAGGTCATTCTAATACTAGTATACAACTTTCAAAATGTTAACTCTAAAGGAGAGTATTGAATTTTTCATTTTTTTTTCCGACTATTTGTTCATAGCTTGCTTCGTTTTAAATTGTTCGTACGCAGAACACACTCTTGCACATCGAATCAACTCCATATGCAGGTGATAAGTTATGTTGCTACATATATGGGAAGTTGACGATAAAAAAAATTGAAGTCATCACGTTTTTCAAAATTTTGATTTGAGGTTACCAGGTCTATTGAATAAAATATCCAAGTCTGAAACAGATGTGTCGACTCTGCAGTTATCTCAAGATGATTAAAATCAAACATTAACTAACTTCTTTTATTTTGATTGTCGTTTCATGCGACAATCAAATAAATGGAGCTAGTAAAGGTTTCATTTAACCAGACGGTGGTTATCTTTTACTCTATCTCACTGCTTGGGAAATATAGAGTCAACATGAACGGTAGTAATTATTGTTAATTCATATCAATTATGTTGTGTACTTATCATATGAACTATTCTACTGTGTAATATATGTATGATGTATTTATACCTTTGAGATGTATGTCTCTTGGTTTTAATAAAATCTTAAAAATCTATCGAAATGTTGTGATGAAGACCACAGCAAGGATGTTCTTATTTTCATTTATTTTCTCTGCTTCATATTTATACAAAATATATTCTGCTATTGGTACCCATTGGAATTCACAGATTGTTGGAAGGTTTGAAATCCAAAAACTACATGGATATTGTCAATTAGAAACTCGAGCACCTTTTTAATATCAATTTCGGAGTGATTGTGTGTACAATCAGAATTATTTTAACAAAATAATTTTGCAAATGACAAATGGAAGCGTAAATAAAATTCGAGTTCGTTTTTTGATTGAAAATGCCGTTGTCTATGAAGTCAACGAGCTTGGACTTTAATTTATGGTGAGGAATGGTTGTATTTTAAAGTTACAAAAGTCGTACGTTTTGGTATTATTGATTTTGGTAAATTTTTACAATTTCAATTCTTGGAGTTTTTGCATCTGATTTTCAACACTTCTCGAATATATTGTTGCACAGTTCTCATAAAGTTTCTCCTTCACTGCAGTCAATATTTAAGTGAGAAGTAGAGAAAGAGGTTTGGTAGAAAATCTACTAGAATCCACTATGTACAAGTATTTGAGAGGATTCTAAATAAATGAAAAAGAAGGAGACTCGAATTATATACATTTATATATATTTAAACTTGTGCTATATACCTACTTCGTGTTTAGACTTAAAATAAAATGACACTTCTAGATAATATTTTTACGGATTCTTTTATAGAGATACTGAGTAAGAAAAAATTGATGTCTCTAACAAAAGTTAGTGTTTTAACTTTGGATACCACAGAGTCTCTTTTTATATACTTTTGTAATATAACTTTGGGTACAAGAGGGTTTTTATACAATCTTTTGAAATATAACTTTGGATAAAAGAGGGTTTTAGAAACACTTTTAAAATGCAACTTTGGATACAAGAGGGTTTTTAGATACACATTTGAAATATAATTTTGGATATAAGAGGGTTTTAGAAACACTTTTAAATGTAACTTTGGATACAAATGGGTTTTTAGATACACTTTTATAATACAGTTTTGAATACAAAAGTGTCTCTATTTATACACTTTTGTGATATAACTTTGGATGTAGATAGGGTGTCTGGATAAAAAATTGCGCAAAAAACTTTAGATCAGATAGGTTCTCTTGATCAACTTCGGGGCTTTTTCTCCGTAGGTTTCGATGTGGTGTCTATACAAAGTTTGACTTACAACTTTTGAGACGAGGGGGATTTCTAGATGTAACTTAGGATTTGATGTAGTTTCTAGATATTTTTTTCCATTGCATTTGATGGGATCTCTGAATAAAGAGTTTTTCCAATAATTTTAGATAAGATGGGGTCTTTAGGCGAGTGTTATTACTAATTCGAATACAAAGGCATCCCGAACAAAGCTTCAGACCTTATTTTTTTAGGTTTAACGATTTAATTATATTGCTTTTATTCTTTTTAAAACTATGACAATAGTTTAATTCTCTCTCACTCTCTTCGTCCAAATAATTAAAGTGCTGAAGTGATAAAAATAAAACATATAGGAAACTTGCTCAATTTTGCTTTATTCTGTCATATTGTAAGTTTTGCAGGTACATGTACCGATCGTTATAAAATATTTACATACATCTGTAATTAAATAATCTACAACATGACAATTCTATTATCATAGACATACACATTCGAAATTCATATTTCATATAGCTTAGTGCCGTCCTGTCGCATGGCCTTCCTACTAATATCTTCAAGTCACGTGATGTTTACAAATCTATTCGAACACTACTATATACTGAACGTGATGCTATTAAAACACTAAATAAATAATTTATTTACATGCATTTGATTTATTTTGAAAATACCAAAACACAGCAAACACCATTCCAACTGGTTTGTTAATACTTTCATCCATAACAAAGGTCATGACCTCTGATTTAGGAATTTCAATAACGTCAATCATCTCCCCTTCCTCTTCTACACCACCGCCCTTTCCAGTCCGCATTTCCTCTGTTACTTCAGCATAAAAGAAATACTGCTTAGATCCTGTGGTTCCCACACCACTCCTGAAGAAGGATTTTGAAAGATTTTATTTTGCAATGATTCATCCAATATGAAAATAAGATACTAGCTATTTAAATAAACTATATGCAAGAATTAAATCTTACTGAAATTAAATCAGAAATTCAATTTACTTGTCATTTCAAAATTTTTAACATAATTTTGGGGGGAAATTGTCAATTTTCACATGGGTCAGGGTCTTTACTGGGTCTTCATGCAACAGATTTTAAGCCTAGATCATTATACTAAAAATTAATGCTGTTTAATAAAGTGAAATAATAAATTCATATTTTTAGGTAATTAGTAACATTTTTGTTTAATTCAACTACTTTGTTATGTAGGACAAATTAGACTAAGCTCATAATTAAGAAAGATCTAATGAAGAGTATTTCTGTCAAGATATATTAAACTGTATTTCAGTACGTAAAGGAAACAACAACTACTAGAGGGGAAAAGGTATAAGCACTTCATATTTCCTACATGTTGCAAAATAAATAAAAAGAAATATTTGTTCCTAAATACAAAGTTAAATACATGTACCTGGAAATCTACGCACATGTGTAATATGAAGAAATGTTTGAGGAATGGTGGGAAGCTACATATTTTATTTCTTGAATTATTCATTTGATATCTACAGAAACATGCACTCTAAGACAGTTTTATAGCTTTTAAATACATTCTGTCTTTAGCAGTCTGTTTTTGGATATTTTCTTCTTCTGGAATAATATTGCTGTATAAAGAAGTTTATTTGGACTGAATATGATTAAATGAAATTTTTAAGAATGTGAAATGTCAACTGCATCCGAACTCACTAAATATCAATTTTCACAATGTATTGTAAAATCTTTAAATATAATCCTGAGAATTAAGGAAATGCTTAATTCACATAAAGGAATAAATAAGTGCTAAGAAATGACAGCATTTGTGAAAATGCAAAATACAGCACAGGCAATCACAAACTTCATTTATATTCAACTAAATTATTAATAATAATGCTTCAATTTCAGACAAATGTCTGTATGCGTTCATACCAAACTGTTAGGGTACTTAACCTCTGTATACTTTTAATTATTTACGTAGCATAATTTCATGCTCAACAAAATATTATTGCCTGCATATGAATATGCAGTAAGAAATTATCATTTTATCATCTGAAATCTAGATCCTGCAGATCTATTAAAAACGTCCTAAACCTGACGTTTAATTTATCTATGTCAACCTTTTCCCACCATTCATATACATCCTTAGAACCTAGGATCGCATAGTTTGATCTGTCAAATGATTATCTAATAATAGTTGAGTCTGGACAATATTTTAAAACATATGCGATTCATCATTTTCCTTGCAGATCCTCATAGAATTATTTTTAATGTTAATGCCTGATATTCTATACTTCCGTATTGTTCTTCACAAATAGACATGGATATAAAATCTAGACGTATCATGATAATGCACAGCAATATCAACTTCTTTATTATTGTAATGTACCCTTAGAACATGCATTTTTAATCCCAATTTATGTTAATGAATTGTAGTTCCACATTTTTCTTTGTTACACAGGCATTTTCATTCAGACGCTGACACAAGAAACTGCAAGATCTTAACACAGCATAGCACAGCACATAATTTATGAACTGAATTCACCAGTAGTTAGAAACTGAATACTTGTATTGTTATCTGTCTTGTGATTCTATCTAATTGTATGTAGAGACTTAAGTATGTGGAGCTTCACACAATGCATATTACAAACGTTAACCACTTTAAAAATAATTTCTTTATTGGCAAGGTAATTTATGAAGCAAAGAGAGACAGAAGGGGAGGGGGTTTGAATATAATCATCCATTTTGCATATTTCAGATATTATCTAATTCATTAATGATAAACACAGAATTACTCTTTGCTTTTAAAAATTGCCAATTTTAGTCACATCTATTCAATTATTTAGGTCTCATTTACATCATCAACCAGCATAGCTTTCCATTTATCGAAACATCTATGAAAGTTAATGAACGAAAAACTTCACAACATCATATTAGACAAGATTTTGGAATACACAGCACCCAGATTAGTCAAGTTGTACTGTATATCCTTCAAACAACTCACCTGTAGGAAGTCACATGTTCTATTGAGTCTAAAGGAACATCAAATCCACATTCTTCTAGGATCTCCATTTTGGCTATTTCTGCAGGACTGACATCCTTGTCTATCAAACCTGCACACAGTTCATAGGTAATCCCCAGTGAGCCTGGATATTTATCTGAATCAATTGTTACTTTGTCATTCTTCTGTTCAGTTTCACAGTTATTCAGGTAAATAGCTGAAAAAAAAAATTATAAAGTTTGTAAATAAAAATATTTCATGGTTTTCATCCCTGTTTTAGTGATGCTGAGCTTTGTGGTATGCATATGAAATTAGAATTTATATGAAGAAAATGAAATCCTTCAAGATGTTTTTTTCTTACCTGGTCTAAACTGTTTAACAAAGACAAAGGAATCATTGGACTTGTTGTACAAGAGAATGGCAATGCTGAAAATAAAATATATTAATATATAGCTATAATCACTGCTTGCTCATCAGACTGGACTCTCATACACATGTACAGTTAAAGAGATCTACCATGTGATGTAAAAGGAACAAAAGGAAAGCTACAGTAAATAAACAATTTGAAATACTAGTAGATAGAAGTATGTACTTTATTAATTATATTAGACCATTAAGATAAATAATTGAAATCATCATTTGCATAAACATTTCCATTATGTAAGGAAACAAGTAAAATATCTGACAGTAACCACTCTGCTAACTAAAAAAGAGCACTATTATTAAAAGTCTCATCAACCCTCATTCGTAACTACTCGGCCATTTTCCGAAAGAGAAAATCATTCACGGAAATGGTCGAGTAGTTATTTATCGTTCACGGAAATGGCCTAGTAGTTACGATTGATCAACCTTCTGTATTTCTTGAAAATTGAGTATGCATATTTGAGGTTATCTCCCTTTCATCATGCCAAATTCAGAAAATTTTCTAGCATCTACATCCTTTACTGGATTTAATCAAAACAGAATTGATTATGCCTTCCTCTAGGTATAATACACTGCCACAATATCATAAATTGCTTGCAATATTTTGTGGAATTTGCCATCCTAACCCCCCCCCCCCCCCCCCCATAAAAACTGTAGTTATATAATACAAATGTAACTCTATAATTTGTGAGTTGGGGTCTATATATTTTTTTTTGGTAACAAGATAAATAAAATTAAAATAATCTCCAGTACCTGTGGCTAATCTTCTAGAAAAGTTTAAATAATTCATTTGAAAAGCTTGCTTTCTATTGAATGAAAACAAGCCAAAGAAAGATAATTCAATTGTTAAAAAATTGAAAGATATAAGGAAGTTCATAAATTATAAGATTTATCATTTTGGGTATTATGAGAGAATTAATTAGTGAAACACAAGAAAGTTTACATGTTTGATTATTTGGGGTAAAAAGAAGATCAAAGTTGAAATTTATTTATTATTTAATAATACACATGTATTTGAAAAACTTAATTGAGGATCAGGTTATATAGTTTTGAAATATATATATCTGAGTTGACATACCTATTATGAACTTGCATTGCATCCCAAATTTTGTCTGATCCATTCTGAAGAAAACAATAAAGTACCAGAATCAGTAAGTGTGTTGTGCACGTGGTGTGTTTCATTTTGAAGTAGGAATGATATTATCATTATTGTTTTTTGCATCAAACCTATCAACTGTAACATTTCTGAGACCTACTAGTCTAGATACATGTATAACTGAGGGGTGTGGGGTGTGGGTAAATGTCTTAATTCTTGAGAAGTGTACAAGCTTTCTAACAACTTATCAGAAAATAGTTTTAAATTATTTTGTGTATTTTTTTAAAAATAGAAATAGGTTGTTAATATTGGAACTCTTAATGCTACAAATGTTTATTGTGTTTAAGATAATTTAAAAGTAGTGTAAACAAACCTAATATTAAAGTTTTCTTCATTTAAAAATACACAGTTGATTATCCTATATCCATGAAAAAACACGTACAACAAGATAAAAGTGCCAATTGAGACATGCAGAAAAATAATAAATATACTAATGATCATAGTTCAGGTAACAGTACCAATACAAGCAAAAGAAAATAAATGAAAAACTTAACAAGAGAAATAATTAAAATTTGGGAAATTGGATTATGCATAGCATAATTTCTTTTCCCCACGAAATGGAGAGTTTAATTGGTGGACCCAAAAATGACTAAACCATTTTGAGACTTTACATCCTCTTTATATTATTCTCCAATCTATCAAAGCATTGTCCCCAAAATTACTTTGTACTTCTATATCAAGATTTAAAATTTGGCAGGCATTTAATTAAAAGCATCACTTAAAAAAACAATGTCCCAATACATGCATCTATTCTTAATTTTTCAGGACTTTTCATATTGCCCCTAATGCAGTATTCAGGGAACTTACTCATCATGTTCTTTTATAAGGTCCCAAATTTTATCTTCTCTATTCTAAAGAAAATAAAGAATTATATATAGATAATAATAATGTTTATCACATTTGTAAAGTAAAAAATTAAAAAAAAAACTTTAGATATGTGTATTAATGCATGCCCCATATATGAATCCAGGATGCTTATAGACAATAGAAATTGGGTCACATGTTAGATTGTCCTGATTTTCGTTTTCTACAATTAATCTGAGGATGCTCTTTCTCCTTTCATCTTTGAACTCTCAGGTCCAATTAATAAAGTAATTTTTTATCATAAAAATTCTTCATCTCTTTTGGTATCTTAAATTATGCATTTGTAATGGTTTGGGCTGTGGATATTGGCCTGAATAGCTCAACTGGTAGAGCACCTGAATAGTGATGCAGGGGTCCTGGGTTCAATTCATGGTCCGGACATACATTTTCTCCCCTCCTGTTACAGATTTGGTGCCATTGACCACCCCTGGAATTGCAAGTGAAAGTCCTGCCAGGGGCTAATAAGAACTTAATTGGGTTGTGTCTTCAAGGGCAAAGACCATTTAAGGAGGAAGGAATGTAATGGTTTGGGCTGAGGTATAATTGGCCTGGATATATAGCTCAGTTGGTAGAGCACCTGACTAGTGATGCTGGAGTTGTGGGTTCGATTCCTGGTTCAGACATACATTTTCTTCTTTCCTGTTACACAGATTATCAAATCTGAAACTCTTCAGAACTTGTTGGGCTCAATACCTTGTAAATCTTTTATAAGATGTATGGGATCTGGATCAGACCACATTAAGTTAATTATTATTGCATCATAAATGGTAAACAGGAGCAACCAGGCATTAAAACTTTGGTGAAGCAATGATGATGATGCAATGATGCTATTATAATGCTATGAAAATGATGTGATAGCAAACATCATGACACTTCATCTTTATCATACCACTGCATCATCTTGCCATTGCTCCATCATGTCTGCCGCATCACTATAATCATTGCACCATCAAATCATTGTCATCGCATTACTGACCCAAACTTTGATGGTGCTATAGTAAACTATGACCTTGTCTATTCTGTGTTGCTGTCAGGTGACTGCTTGTGGTCAGATACTATTTGATAGACAACCTCAATAGTGACTGGGTGGGGACATGATGCTGGATTCAAATCCTGTATACTGGTCAGTTTTCTTTTGCATGCGTAATTTACAGTACATGTCCAGATTCCATATAACTCATTCTTCAGTACTGAGTTCAGATGTGTGACCAAAGGGTTATTTTTTTAAAATGATCAATTTCATAATTTATGTATATCAATTAAGTCAGTACCCTTCCTGCTTCTGAAAAAAATTGAAGGGAAGATAATCTGAAGTCTTAAAGAGGAGATAGGTGTCCAAATGTACAAGCATGTCTGAAATTTTATGTACGTAACTTGGTGTCCACAGTGACTGTTTTTAGGACAATAAGCTATTCTTTTCTGGTGAATCCTTTTTGAAGTATATAAACACTAGTTTGCATGTTTTATTGCATGACTTATTTCTGCTTTATTCCATTACAATTAGAAAATATATCCAAGACTACCAATGGACACCGTTACTTACATAAGCACTAAACAAGTAACATGTTACTAGAATTTAACAAGTTGTTAAAATATGAAAATAATGTAATCAATAAGGTATGATGAAATCATGTTTAATGTTATATTAAATGGAATTTATTTTAAAAAGTCACAATTTTTATTTCTAGTTTCAAAAAAGGAGAAATTATGTAAGTAACATGGACACCTAACTCCGAATCAGGCTTTAAAAAGGAACAAAAAAAATAACAAGACAATCGAACACTTGTCTTTAATACTTTTAATATTTCATTTCAAGGCTTAATAATAGACAAGCTTTAAAAGAGATATAATGCAGACAAGTAAATTGTCAGATGAATAACTAAATATCCTAGGTCTTCTATTTTGAGTCTTGGATCTTTGTGTCATTGTTACGAACATAATTCAGTCATTTCTTGTAAATCTGAAAGAAAAAAAAATATATAAAACAAAATACAACATGATGTAATCAACACATATGCTGTTTAATTATATTTATTATATATCCTTGATAAAATCAGAAAGAAGGCAATTAAAGTACAAATTATGTCACTACTTCAAGTTTTCGTGTCTCTGTTACGAACGTAATTACGTAAATGATATGGCAATATTAAAACAAATATTCAATAAGTATTCATCCTTTGATAAGAGCAGGAAAAAACTAACAAATATAGAATAAAATATAGTACAATATAACTTTATCATTAATAGATTATACAAATAATGCAAAAACACTTTTGTTCGTAACAAAAGTCAAATGTTAAACCGAAAGTACTCGACTCGGACATATTTATGCAATTTGTATGGTCATAAGAGACATATTTCAGTTTCTGATTAATAGCTACATGGTATAAAGATACAATGACTGTATTTATGTGTTAAACATTCACTAAAATTGATACAATATGAAAATACTTACCGAATCTATTATGTTCGTAACTTCTTTTTTTCCACATGGACACAATGAGCATCGCCATGTTTTTTAGCAGACAGCTGCACAACCTTTCTACTTTCGTTTTTAATTTATAATTACACCACTGCTATGGACTTTCTGAGCCAAACTTATGATTCATTGGCTGTTATTTTAGCAATCATACTAAAAGCTATTATGTTCGTAACGGTCAAGACACCAAATATTTTACAGAGATCATTTTAAAATTACAAAAAGAAATGAGTTATGTTCACGAATCCGGGATGTTTCGCGCCGATTCTGTTTCGCACTGCGATGTTTCGCGCCGGGATGATTCGCTCCGATTTCGGTGCGAAACATCTCCACTCTTTTTTTTTTATAGTTCATTTATTTTGTAATAATTTAAGACCTTTTATTAAATCTTAGATATAAATAAGTGTTGTATGCTCAGACTCATGACTTTATAATATGCGGTACCACAGGTAACGTATCGTAAATGTTGATATGGCGCTCAGTGTGTGTGTTCAGCTATTTACTTGTAATTAGCTAGAGATCAAAAGGTGAGAATTAATTCATAACAGCAATTATAAGGTCGTACAGCAATTATCTGACTGAACTTGAAAACTTATAATTTGTGTTAATGTGAACATGTTTATAGAATAATCTATCGGGAAGTTTGATTGTCAAACAATTTATATTTTCTTTAATAGTCAATAAAACTTTATAGCTGATTTTACCTGATTCATGAATCTGATTTAACAATTTTACAATCAGAATTAATAATCAATATTATGTTTCAAAAAAGATGACAACCCCCTAACTGTATACATTTAATTTATTTTACCAATAATTTAATGTTCACAGGAGTCAGAAATCAATTTTCATTAAAAAACATAATTGTTTTCATTTGAACAAATCAATAAAATATTTTAACATTGAAATGCTGAAATAAAATTTGAAAGAATTAAAAATTTACAGCATTTATGTGCATGCAAAAGGGATATTTGATTTATACAATTTAGATCACCAACTTTTTTTACGATATGTTATTCATGATATTATGCAGAAAATATTAACTTCAAATCAATGTATATATTGTATCTTTCATATTTTCATAATGCTGACTAGTGTAAGTGCTGATTATGCATAATGCATAAATTATTTTTTACCTTTTCTTTCTTTTTTATTTTGCAAAAGAAAAAAGGACAAAAACAATAGAAATTCGTTTTACTTCATGATTTTATTTTTATTTCTTCAAGACATTTAAACAAGTAGACAAAATAGCATCAACACAAAGCAATAGAATAAATATGTCACAGTATTATATATACTTGTTGCATATAATCACATCACACAGTAATAGCACAAATGTTCTAGAATGTCACAAATGTCTCAAGAGAAATTTCACTGCAATATAATATTATCACATCACATAGTAATAGCACAAATGTTCTAGAATGTCACAAATGTCTGAAAAGAAATGTCACTGCAATATAATATTATCACATCACATAGTAATAGCACAAATGTTCTAGAATGTCACAGTCACTGCACTATAATATTATCACATCACATAGTAATAGCACAAATGTCCTAGAATGTCACAGTCACTGCACTTCACTACACACAATCACTGGAATGGGGCTGCATAAATGGAACCGCAGGTCTTCAGGTAGGCTGCCACTCTGGTCCTCACAACATCGGCTTCTCTGCTGAGTAGGGGCACCAACTGGTAGAAGCTGAGGGATAGGCCGCGTGCCTTGGAGTTCATCCGGTGATGCCATCCTGTAAAAGAACACATACTATTAGTGAGGTTTCACTTCAAATTCTATTGAAAGATATCTATTAAAAAGAATTATTCTCTCCTATTATTCTTTCATTTCTTCTTTCATTTTTCATAGGTGTATTTGCTGCTTTACATAATGAAAAACAATAAAATAAAATAAAAATAATAATTTACCTTCCACATCATTGTTGGTTCGGATGGTGAACTGGTAGACACTCCAGGAGCGAATTGGAAACAGAGGGTTCTGAATCCACTGGGTCCTGATGTAGGTTGTGAGTGGCTGGAGGGCGGCTGGAGCTCTTTCTTCCATGACACGGAAGACATCTGCGATGTGGGTCCATGGAAGGAAAGGCAAGGCCAGCAGTTGCTTTATGAAGTTGTGGGTCCCCTCTCGTTCTCTGAATGTCGTGACAAGGCCAAGCTGCTGTACATGGGTCCAGACTGCCTTCGTCCAGTGGAAAACACAGCCCTTCAAGGTCACGGTTGGGAATACCTCTCGGATGGCCTGCCATGCACCTGAAATTAAATAGACAAAATTAAAATAACAAAAAAACATTGGAAAGCACAGAAAATTTAAAAAGTATATATAATACTGTGACATTGCTATTATTATATATAATTAAATACTTATTATAATTGAATTCTTCTCTAATATATTCATATAGATAGATATGCATTAAATACTTATTATAATTGAATTCTTCTCTAATATATTCATATAGATAGATATGCATTTCAAAAAAAAATCTTTACCTGCTTCGAAGTCAGCTGTCACCATTTCCACCGAAGAATTTCCCAGTCTTTCCTTCACTGCCCTGAAAACCTGAAAACAACAACAAAATATATTATTATCATGTTTATATAAAAAAAAGTTGTTTAATATCTGAAAAATTACATTTTCATTTCAACTAAAAATGTATGAAATTTACCTCAATGTAGTCTTCTTTTCGTCGCCGGGACATCAAAGCGAACAGCAAAGGGAACTGCATGGACTTGCCGTCTTTGTGGACAAAGGCGTGTATGGACATCAGTTGACCGTTTGGCTTGAGGAAGGAAGGAACTATCTGGAAAAAGAACAGACATGTTATTTATTTCTGTATATATGTAGATTTAAATAAATAAATTATCTTTCTTTGCATTTTTCTATAGTAAACAGTTTATGAATTTATTTTTATTTTATTTATAAATTAATAATCATACCTTAAATGTGCCATCTATGAACCATCTCTTGGCTTGGCGCAGGATCTCAAGCTGGTGGTCTGTAGCAAATACCAGATGTCTCTCTTCGCCAACTCGAACATCAGCTATGAGGAACTCCTGGCACTGGAGGAAGTCCATGTTAATCTGAAAAAAAGTCAATGCATTATAACATTCTATTTTTTAAAAGTATAAAATCTAATTATGTTTCAAGTAATACATGTATTTGCAGAATTCTTGAGAAAGAGAAAAAATATCTTACCTCAAAGTCCAAATCTGTGGGGTCTTTAGGTCGGAATGCAGCCCTGTAGTTGTTCACGTATCTCTTGACGTTGGAGATCTTTGGGGCAAGGAACCTGTTGTCAATGGTGTCAGCAATGGTGGCCTCGACGATTTCCCTTGCTGGACGAAAGACCTGGTCCACAGCAACTTCCTTTGCCTAAAATTCAAGAATATTTTGATAACTTGCAACATAATTTCAAATCTTAAACATCAATATTAAACTTATTTTCCAAAACTTTCAAGTATTTGTATTTTCTTACAAATATATTTTTTAATTTTTTTTACCTCAGCTGAGACTTTCTTGAGAAGTGGCAGCTTAAGGTCCCCTGGGTGTTGATGTGCATTGGGTCCTCGCACAAAGGAGTTGCCTCGCTGGAGTACTGTGGCATGGCATCTCATCTTAGCTGACCTCACACTACACGTCCACATGGTCGTCTCCTTGTTCTTCCGCTGTGAAATAAAATAATCAAATTTATAAAATAGTGCTGAAGTACATGGTATAATTTAAGTTCTACAATAAATCTTTTGAAGAATTATAATATATATATATCTTACCTTCACTCCATATGTAAAGCCGTCAGTTGAAACAAGTAAGGCACCACCCCTCTTGCTCCCCTTCTCCAGAACTTCAAAGCGGACTTCTTCTTCATCTATAACGGTGTCATCAAGGTCCTCATGTAAGGTTCTACAATAAAAAAAATATTGTGTATATACCAATTAACACTTAAAATTTGTGACATCAAAAGTAATGTATAAAATATATTTTCTGATACGAATGTAAAAAAATTAAAGATTAAATCTTTTTCATTTTATATTTTGTTTTTTATACCTCTCCTGTGGCTCTTCGTCGCTGTCCTCCACATCCCGCCGATGAGAAATGTCGAAGTCGGAGGACTCCAATGCTTCAAGGGGCCGGAACACTGGCTCGGGATCATCTGACAATGTGGAGACGTCCATGGCTGGTACATGGGGAATCAGCAGCCGAGGGGGGGAAGCAGGCGTGCCAATGGGTGCCACACTGGGACTGGAAGGTGGTGTAGGATGCCCCTCTATGGATGTCGATTGAAGAACCGATGCTGATACTTCCATAGGCTGAAACATAATAAAAACCTGATCATTAAGATTAAGTTAAAATGCAAAATAATTTTTGTGAAGATGTGTAATTAAAAAAAAACTTTTGTGAAAAAGGAAAACTTTCTTTAATTACAATGCATATCAAAATTTACCAAACTATGGTCGCCTCTCTCCTCTTTACACTTCGAGCATGTGAACTCGAAGTCATCCCTGCTCCTAACAAGGTCTCTGTAGTCTTGTCTGGTGACACCTGTAAAACCAGTAGAAATAATGCAAATTTCATGACATTGAAATAATGTTGGTTTATTTTTGGGTATAACTATAAAATATAAACTTTAAAAATGGTTTTTGAACATTTGATTACATGTTTTTAATCCAATAAATTTTTTAAATTTTTTAAATTTTTAAATTTAAAAAAAAATGACTTACCTGAATTGCAAGTCCTATGTTGCCATCTGTTGCACGCATCACATATGAGTGCTTCTTGTCGTGGGCGGACAAGATTGCTGCAAACCACACAAACATCTGAAACAAATAAGGAATGTTAACATACAACAGCATAAATAATAATATTATTTTAAGTTTCTACTACAAGTATTTTATATATTTTTATATATATTTTATATTTTATGGCTATATAAAATTCTAAATTAATAGACTGATATATCTTTTAATTAAAAAAAAAACCAGCTATAAACTTATAAGCATTAGCCCATTTCCAGACATACCTGCCATTGCTGTAGTCTGAAAGACTGATGCTTAATTCAGAAAAGGTTACCAATATTTATACTTATCTTGATCTCCTAATTATCACTTGTCTCATCATTATGTACTCCAGTCTCCAAATTTTAGTTGATAGCTTCTCCAAGCCAGCAAATTTAAGTTGATAGGTTCCCCAAGCCGGCAAATAATTACGGAATTAATTAATTAAATGGCGGTATGCTAAAGTAACTACTATGAACATAATTATCAGTGTAAAAATAATAAACAATTAGACTAAGTACTTCAAATAAACATATACAATCAAAATATTAATTAATATTCTACAAAATTTCGAAATTGATATCAATATGAACAGACATGATAATTTTTTATTTTTTTCCCCAAAACATACGAAATAAAGATAGCATACATTATATGTTCTGGGAGCGAAACATCGCGGGGCGAACCATCTCAGCGCGAAACAGAATAGGCGCGAAACATCGCGGTGCGAACCATGCATCGGGGCGAAACATCCCGTTACCATGTTCACGAAGCATATTGTTAAAAATAATTTATCACACATACTCATTAATTAAACACAGAAACTGAACTTGACAAATTATTTAATGTTTGTAGAGAGGTGTTAAAAAGTTCAATGCATATGGACACCATGCGTTACGAACATAAACCACAATTTTTTAAGTTCAGGAAAAAATAATTAAGATCATTTTAGCATGTTTGACAAAATAAATATATTATTTCATTTATATGCTAAGATAATGTACACAAATATCATGCCAAATGATTTTATTTTTAAATAAAACAACATCTTTATGCCTATTCGAAAATTATGTCACATTTTCTGCATCTGAAATCCCCTAAATGCAATACAACAATGATCAATATTTTTTTTATTCCTCAACTTATATCCATGAAACTATTTATACTATATCCTTACACAAGTATCAAATCATATCAATATCAATCTATCTGCTTACACTTTATTTATTGGAAAATAAAGGAAAAAAGAAATACATTTTAAAAATTCACCAGTATTGAAGAATGAGTTATATAGATGTGATGTTTCTTTTAAAACTTGTTAAGCTTTTGTAAAAAAATTTATCAACTTCATTAAAAAAAAAAATTAAAATAGCCCCAAAGTAAAATTTATGATATATATATAATGATTCTGGACCAAATAAAAGGATTTTTTTTAGTAGCTTTACCTGTTTGTATCTTAAACGCAGTGGTTTTATATATCGAGATTTTGTACATTCTTCAACGTAGACGTCAGTAATTCTTTCCATAGCTTTGTAGTTCCCCACTACCTAAAACATAAACTTTATAAGTGATCAAGTTGTTTCGTTTCCTAGTGTATATTTGTGGTCGGGTTCGATGTTCAATATTCAATCTGGGGGTTTGAAACGCTTGTAAACAAAGAACGTTACGTTGCGGAAAAGAAGGTGATACGCATATTTGGTCAAATAACCAAAATTATGGAAAATGGCTATGAGAAATGTATTTTCGACACCTGAGTATAGACAAGACAGATTGTTGGAGGTATAATTTTAGCTTTATACTTTTGCATTTTTGAAAAGGAGTTTTGACATATTTATTTTCATCGTATTCACCTAGATGTTTGTGTAATAATTCGTCGATCTCAAATTGCGACATAGTAACACAATCAAAGTAAAATATTTTATTGTTATGTAATGAATAAGTATGGTTTACTCCAAATTGAAAATACTTGGTCAAGAAACCATTCAATTTCAATTTAATAAAACCACCCTTGCAACTTGTGTATTACAGCTGTTAGCTTTCAAATGTTAAACATTTGTTGAATAAGCTTAAACTTTAAAGATGCATTTAAAAAGATGAAGTATTTAGTTATTGTAAGTATAACAATATTGCCGTTTTTATCAAGGAAATTCACGATAAAAATAACAATGAAAAAAGGATGACTGTTACAAAAGGGAGGTAATCAGCAACTGTTAAAGAGATACTTTATGATTTTGATTGTCATCAATTTTAATGCCGAACTTGAGAAAAATACTTATTTGTAATTTAAGTTATGTTTTGAAAGAAGTTGACAATATTAAGACAGGTATTAATACTGTAGGTTCAATGAAAAAAAATAAGGATGAGTAGTGGATTATGGAAATGATTTTTATCTGCATGGCATTGATATTCAGATTACACTCTTGATGATGTTTGAATGTCAGATATTCATTTCTATTTCTTCAGTCAAGAAAATCTATTGAATAAAAACAGAATTTTCATTTTATGCATGCATGATGCATTTTTTCTTTGGTTAATTTATTTGGGCGAATGATGTAATTGGTTATATTTGTATAGTGCATGGTTCAACAGTGTTAAGAGGGATTATTGCCAACTCAATAATATATGAAAATTAACATTCAAACATTTCTTTAATATTCAAAATAGGACAAAAAGACTTGGGATTAACAATAAGGGAAAGGGCAGGGTGAAAGATAGCTTCAGAACTGTAGCTCTCTGTGTGAGAAAATTTGGACAGATAAAGCAGAGAGCTACAGATCTATGCATTGTTAAAACCTTCCATTTACGCCAACAAGTTTTTGTTGCTCACTTCAGGTATTATTTGTTGTAGTTTATGTTTTTTTACGCTATTAGAATAGTATCTGATAATTAATCATATATTTTTACCCCAATTATTGATTATTTACCTTTCAACGGTCCAAAACAATCTTCTATGGATTTGGAAAGTTGGTTTAAAAGATCCAGTTTTTACACCAAATTGTTCTTCTTGAACTGTTGAAAGGTAATTTAACATTTAGGAATAGGAGTTAAATGTATGGATAATTATCAGATATCATTTATAAAGCTGGGGAAAACTTAAAATATTAGAAATAATTCCTGAAGTGAGCGACAAAAAATCGGTGGTGTAAATCGAAGGTTTTTACAATGCCTGGATCTGTAGCTACCTACTTTATCTGTCCAAATTTTCTCAAGCAGATCGAGAGCTAAAGTTCTGCAGCTATGTGAAAGATAACTAGGATGAACTGCATCAAAGGATGGACAAAAGTACATTCACAATTCAGTAATACAGATGCTATACAAAAAATTGTTTTACTCTGATGAGATTTTTTTGGAGGGGCAGAGAGGGTAGTTTCTAATAGATTTTGAAAGGATAAACAGAACTTTTCAGAATAAATGACTTATTACTATAGATCACCAAATTATTGTGACACCTTATTTTCACAAGATAGTCATTGACTCTTGACGAGGGAGACAAAATTTGTACGAATGGTGGTAATTGCTCAATTTAATCCTAAGGAATCTATTATTTGCGAGAATTAAATTTTTGTGAGCACATTGTGTTGCATAATTAATTTATGCTAGAATAAAGTTCTCGCGAATAAAAAGTGATTAACAGTATATGGGTTTATGTTTTTTCATACAATTATATCAGATTGATGTTTATTTTTTACAGGAATGGTTGACCAGTTGTAAACAGGGAAACCTTTTATCAGCACTGAAGAAGCATTGGAAAACATTTGTTCTCTGTGTCTATGGCAACAGTCATGATGCAGCTAAAGAAGAACGCCTGGCCAGAAAGTTCTTGTTTCGACCAATGGAATATTTTCTTTGTCAAAAAGATCCAGAGGTCGTATTTGAGGAACTGCAGTCCAAGAACATGCCATCACAGCTCTGTGGAAAGGTCTTCAAAACAGGAGAACCAACTTATTCCTGCAGGTAGACTTTGCTAAGATTTGAAAGAAAAAAGTTTAATTATATGGAAAGAACACATTCTCTCAACTTAATTTTTAGTCTAGAAAAAGATCTGACATTGGTTAAGACAGCCACTAGTAAGCCTCAGTATATTGAAGTATAAACATTTAATCTTTCAAAACTTCATAAATCTTGTTTTTGTTTTAAAAGTCACCACCATAAATATGTGTTTTACCATTGATTTTTCAACATGTATAAATTCGTTTTTTTCAGAGACTGTGCAAATGATCCCACATGTGTTCTTTGTATAGACTGCTTCCAGAATGGAGCACACAAAAACCATAGATACAAGGTAAGCATGGTCTCAATAAATAGATATTAAAAATGACATTTTCTTTCATGATTCCAGATCAGTTAAGCAAAATAGGTTACTGTAGAAGTACTTTTTTCACAAATTTTCTGCGGAAATTTGTCCAAGCGTACTTAATATAAATGTAAGGCATAAAGTAATAGTAATTTTCTACAGAAATTGAGATTCCGCGGAATTATGACCCCGTGGAAAAAAGTATGTCTACAGTAATTTTGAACATTTGATTCTCAGTTATTAGCCTGTAATTTGGATGGGAGTAATAAATAACTTCACCATTACTGATATTATTTACAGATGAACACCTCTGGGGGTGGAGGGTACTGTGACTGTGGGGATCAGGAAGCCTGGACCTCACACCCCTTCTGTGACCTACATTCTCCCAAGGAGGCCAGCCAGGATGAGAGGAATCCCATCGAGACCCTCCCCGTGGACCTGACAGACAGGGCCAGTGCCCTGTTTATGGCCACCCTGCGATACATCGTAGAGTTATTGACGTGGAGCCAGTGTGATAACCTACCATCTGATCTACAGCCCGAGGGGGAACTCAGTGATACCTACATCACCATGTTGTTCAACGACGAGGTTCACACTTACGATCAGGTGGGTACTGTGTATACTGATATCAAAATGGTAATGTATAAACTATATTGCTCAAAGTATTGATAAGTGATTTCTAAACAAATGTACAGTCTGTGTATGATACGAAAGAATTTTAGAATTGAAATAAGAGATAGGTGTAAAAAAAAAAACTAAATTTGATCCTCATGAATTTTCAGATCTGATTCACTCTCCCATATATTTTTAGCATATAATTTTCAGCATTACATGAATTAACTGCAAAGACCTGATACATGTGCCTAAGTCTTAGAGATTAATTCCATGAATATTACATGTATTTTATGTTGTGTTCTATTATGTATGCATGTATATGTACATCGAGATGTTCGTTTTCTTGTGTTCTTTAAAGTTACCAATACTTTTCAATAATATTTTTTCTATTTAGGTAATAAAAACCCTACAGAGAGCTGTCAAACACTGTACAGCACAGCAGGCTCGGGAATTTGCCACCCTTGTTGACAGAGAGGTAATCAGGAGAAATTGCAAATGATACATGTACACATGTACTGACTGTTAGATCTAATGTTTTGAAATTGATTCAGAAATGCACATTCCTGTAATTCCAAATATTGTGCTTGGTTTCTGTGTATTTCATCTTTTATTTTTGTTTTTAGGGTCGAGCCACTGTGTACTCTGGATGTTTTGCTTCCTGTGAACAATGTAGAACTATAATAGATGTAAGTATCATAATAATGTGTTCTGTATTATTATTTGTTTTCCATCCATCAACAAATGGGTCCTCAGTAAGATTTATACAAGTGCATGCAAAAAAAAATATAATCCAAAACAAAGAGTCTACAGATTTTTCAATTTATGCAGATATCCTCACAAAGCATTAAGTTAGTTCCTTTTTCAAAGCTGTTGATTTCTTTATGATCATGCATAATCAAAAATGCTTCCAGTTCTTCTTAAACATGACATACTGAAAAGCTGACTAATTTTATCTCAAAAACAAAATCAGATTAATTATTTAAACACAAAATAAGATTTAATTTCTCTGTTTTGCAGCAAAGCACCTCCAGACATGGAAGTAAGCCCCTGAAGGTTCAAGTGATGCATACAGTTGTGGTGGCTCACCAGACCTTCTGCCTTAAACTGATGGTGTGGCTCCAGAAAATGATAGAAAAGTCAGGTAGGATGTCAAGCTTTGAACAAGGGATTGGTCAGGGTACATAATATTGTATAGCAAATTTTAATTTAATCAATGTAAGCTTCTGCTGAACAGAGTAGTTCTTGTTCTCAGTACTGTATGTGTAAATATTGATAAATTGACATGAATTGTATTTATCTCTGATGTAAAATGGTATTCATTAAAAACATGCATGTCCACATGAAAGCCGCTGAAATGTGAAACCTGCTTATTTAATACACACGTAAGACTATACTTTCCTTAGAAGTTAGATAATTTTAAGACTGCTTTTGTAGATGGACTACGTCGATTGTTTTGTCTCCTGAGTATGAAGCCCCAGGAAGATGGCCAGTCTTTGATGGAGAAACTGCTGCTCCATGACACACAATTGTGGAAAGGTATTTAAGGAGAATACAAAACTGGAAAAGCTATATTTGTAACTTCTCAATTTGAGGAAAAGGTTGAAAGACTAGACAAAGTGTTTTTGTAAAGAGAAGTTCATTTTCCTTTGATTACATTCTTTTTTCCATCTTGATAAAAATTATCTCTCAAATGGCTAGTATTATTCAGCATTGACTTTTCCTTGAGAAAATAAAGGAACTTTAATCATTTTTCAGTGGCCAGAATATTGAGTCACCAGCTTCTGATGGCTGGGTAAGTACACTTGTACTTGTATTAAATATGTTGTGACTGATACAACTCATCTCTCAATAATTAATTTAAGAATATTGCATCTTTTTTAAAGAAATGAAAATTAATCATGAAATGGACAATTATAATTTTACTTGTGACTTTCAGAGTTTTAATGGATCAAGAATGCAAGAAACAGTTTGCTGTTATTTTCACAAAGGTAGGAGTGAATATGAGAATTTCACCTGCTTGATAGATAGCAATTCTACCAATTGAATATAAAAAAATTTTCATTTCTATGATGGAAAAAAATTTGAAAAATTTGCAAATTATTATTTATATAATTTAAACAGGTTGATCACACATGTATAATTAGACCAATGTATATATTCATTTAAAAAAAAATGACATGCAGTATAATTTTTATGGAAATTATTGTAGCTGTGTAAAATTTTAATGTGTTCTTCCACATTGCTTCAAAACTCAAGTTAGAAATAAGATTAAAGGATACCAGCAGTTTAACTCTTAAAAGAGGTTCACCTGAAATGGATATCAAACAACATGGTCAGGAGATGAACTTAGAGGAATGAATATTACACATTATTTGTGATTATCATTAACAGTGGTATCCTAACGTGATGCATGACTTTGCTCGTGATGACCACGATCACGACGTGTGTGTTGCCTCGCTCTCCGTACAAATTTACACGGTTCCTAGTCTGGTACGTTTATATGCTTGGATCTCTCGGCATTTCTACTTTTTGCTGAAAACACATGCTGAGTGTAGAGACAGTTAATCAATCCTGAAAAAAATTCTTAATGATTTGATCTCTCCTGTAGAAAAAAAAACGTTTAGGTGAATGAATCACTATATTGCAAAATTAAGCATGCACATCTGGTGATAGATACAAATTTTGCAATATTTTAGGAACCACAACTGAAACACCTCTACTTTCAGTGTAGTGTTTGGTATGGCTCTCACAATCAGCAGTGTTAAAGTACAAAAGTAGAAGTGCTTGGGGACGGAAGGGGAGGAGTGTGGTGTTGGGGAACTGTAGAACACCCTACAGATCAACACACGCCCCCTCTCCTCAAGTAATATTTCTATGTTTGATGGTATGTTTTGTTCTTGTAGCATTATTCCATGCTAATGTCGGAGTTTTTGCTGGACACCCATTATCGCCCAGTCTCGATTACCTCTCTCTCTGTTCAAATTTTTGCCGTAGGAACAGTGGTAGGTCTCCGAAGTTTGTACCCCCCACAGCTCTGTACGACCTTCATATGTCTTCTCTGGAGAACAATCTCTAAGTCAGAAATTTCTAATTGTTATCTGTTAATGAATCGAGAGAGAAAAGTTCAGATGGTTTAGAGGTTGTGACTCATGCTGTATCTATGTGGAGTTCTCAATTTTTTTCTTTTAAGGATAATTCAAAACTCTGTTGTTAGTTTCCCTGACTCTTGATTTTAATACATGTACACGTAGAACTTAATTTTCCCAAACAATAACTCAATTCTACTTTGTTTAGGAGACACAGTCGATGGAGATATTTGCACTTTAGAAGGTTGCACATACTAAGAAAAGTAGTCATAGTGCTTTTTTCTTGATATGAATATTTATAAACTTTTTAATTTTCATATGAATGATTGAAGCATTTTATTTTCAAATACACACAAAGCATCCTAAACATGATATAAAGCCATACATCTTTTTGAAATGCATATGTGCATGTACATTCAGTCATTAATTAAAAAAAGCTATAGTTTTAAATAATCTCCTTTTATAATTCATAATTTCTTTGAATGAAGTATTGCCAGTTGTATTTTTACATGTACATATATATTGGTTCATTTAGAAACCACATCTGCTTTACTATATAATCACCATGAGAGCTCCACATATTTACATTCATTCAATACATATGCATCAGTCATGCTGCTGCATACATTCATTGCAAATGGGTACAGGGTAGTGCAAAAAAAGCTGCTATACAAATATTCGCAAAATTATTTTAATCAGTGAAGATATAGTACTCTATTTTATATTTTTAGCTAAAAAAGCAGGTTGATTGTATTTGTACATGCATAGCTGCATTTTCAATATGGCCTCCATTTATATTATCCTGCCATGTTTATTATGTTGAACACAAACACAGGATATACAGATACTTTAATATAGACTGGGATATCCAGCAGAAAAATTGTTAGATAATAGATAGATAAATGTACATGTTAACATACATGTATTAGTATTCTGTAAACGATTTCTTAAAGATACCCTGTATGTAAGAATGTTGCTGATGTATAGAGAGGTTTACCCGATGCTGTTCTTGGCCAATTATGCGGACATACATGTATGTCGCTAACTTGAAAGAAAAATCAACCTTCACACATTGCTATTAAACTCACTTTTGTGACAATGACTGAACAATTTTTTTTTTATTATGTACATTTACCAGGTAAACAGAGATATAAATGAAAAAAAAAAACCTGACATTTCTTCAAAGATACATATATGTGTATGTCATATTGCTAGTTACCATGTAAACCGTATGCACAGATTTAGTACTTATTAAACATATTTAACCAGAAGTGCTTTTGTACAAGGTGTGTAACTTGTTAAACATACTGCCTTGTTGCCTGTCTTTAAAAATGAAAACTTAACTAGTTAGTGAGATATACTGTGTTTTCCATTGTCCAGGCCCGGATGCTGGTAACAGATCACGATTTGTTGAACGTTATTCTTGTCCCTTTCCTGGAAGCTTGTCAGGAAAAGATTAATGGTAAGATATGATTTCTTTTTTTCCGAATGGTACATGTATATTTTTGGATGAGGTAATTTTCACTGTTTACTTACCCTTATGGATACAGTCATACTGCGTAATTTTTCAAATTGGTAAAAATGAAAAATTGTTCAAAACTTTTGAAAATGTGTACATGTTTATACAGTTAAAGTATGAAGATTATGCAGTATGTTTATGCATTTTACATGTTTATCTGCAGTAAATGATTTGTATGCTTTAAAAAGTTATAGCAGTGAAGCCAGTAATGATTAATTGTATGTTATATATTTATTTCAGCTCATGGTGTCCTTTCTTTAAATAAAGCAGAGCGGACCCCTTCATTCAAGCGAGCTTGCTTTATGCTGTATGATCTCAAGTAAGTATCAAAAACAATCAATTTATTATGGTCTTAATGTAAATCCTGACAAAATACATTGCAAAATGATTTAGGTGAGTCGCATTAGATGGACCACTTTGAACTGGAAAGGAATTTTTTATAATGCTTAATTTCAAAGTAAGAAAAGTCAAATTTAGGTACATGTACAGCATTTTGACCTAGAAGGCATCTTCAAATTTTGTTGTGCCGAGTACAGTAAATTAAATTTTGTCCAAAAATGAAATATTGGTAAAAAAACTGGGACCAAATGTCTTGTACATGTAGGAGATAAAGGCTAATCAGAATTAAAAACAAAAAAAACAAAAAAACAAAAACTTGGATATGTACATATTTTTGGTATTGATGTTTTATTAAAAGAGTATGTGACAATGTGTGTATATTAATTAAAGTCTTTCTTGTTGAGAGTTACTGATAAATATTTAAACTAACAGTTGTGTGTTTTGTTATGTGATGTAGGTATGCGCTGATCTGTAAACCTGGGCCTGATGAGTGGAATGACAAACTAAGGGACAGCTTTCTCAGGGGACATGAGTCTTTCCTAAGACTTCTGAAAATTATGCAGGTTAGTTATTCTAACACATACAATACACAAAGAACAAGCACCAACAAGATTGCTAGAATTGAGAAATTGGATAAAAAAATAGGTATTAATTTGCACCTTATCAAAGAACATTAATGAAACCCATGTGATTTTTCTGTAGTTACTATAGAATTGTTCTGTCTGTGAACAGGGTATGGATGAAGTGAAGCGACAGACAGGGATGCACCTGGAGTATGAACCTGAGTGGGAGGGAGCGTTTAACCTCCAGATGAGGGTCGATGATGTCATCGCCTCCTTTACAGAATGGTGCAGCACTGATGTAAGAAACATATCTCATTAAAATTATTTTGTTCATTTTACTGTGTCCATATAAACCATCATTTCAAGGTGGTTATGCACACTCAGTTGTTGAAAAAAGAAAATCCATGTGTTTGTCGTAGGTAATGTTTTGCTTTTACTATATTATCAAGGTTAATCACCAAGTAGAGACATTAAAAAGTTTAAAGATTGTAAGAAAACAATTTTTTTATTTTTTCAGAGGACTGTATTTATAGAAGCTTACAAGAAAGCTGCCCAGATGTTATTAGAGTGTAGAGACACAGCTCAGAAATCAGAACAGCAGACAGGTATGTGGAAGAATTTACAGTAAAAGACTGAAGGATGTCCATCCATGATTTAAGGTGAATGATGATAGAAATGGCCAAAAAATTAACATTGTCATCAGAAAGTTTTAACAAAAGGTTATTGTTTAGCTGATTTTGTCCTATAGGCAGTTGTTTTAGAAACACAGGGATAAGACTGTACATGTGTATAAAAATTTTAATTTTTTCATTGCAGTTTGTGGACACACTGTGAAGTGCATTAAGTATGACATTCAAACTCAGCCTGTCTCCATTCATCTCCCTCTCTCAAGATATCTTGCAGGTAAACTTCAATGTTTTAGTAGTCTTCCTCAGTCTTCTTTTTCTCCTATACAATTGTCTGAAATTATGGATTTACTTATGAATTCTGTTCTTCGCTAGTTGTGAAATATTTTTGCATTCATTTGAAGTCAGAGAATAAATTATGAATTTATATATTTACAGGTCTTCTTGTCAATATGGGAAAATTCAACCTGCAGTTTGGATGTCCAGAACTGAGTGTCAAGGTAGGGAGACTTTTAAGTGAAATCTGTAGAGATATTCCTTATTAACAACTCCATGATGCAAGGATTCAGTCATATTAGTGTAGATGACAGAGTAAGTTCAATATAAATAAATGTCTTTATTTCTCAGAATCTGGACCCTGTGAGGATGATTGAGCCACCATTGAGAGTACAAGTCATGATTGCTCAGAGCCAAGCTGGACTTTGGAGAAGAAATGGATATGCACTTCTCAACCAGGTCATATAGACATGTTCCTCTTGCAATTATGACAAGCTATTGCTGTTAAATAGCAAATTTACTTGTTTAGCAATAATTCTCATAGACCTTTTTTTTGCACAGTTTTAATTTGTCAAATCTTGCTTTCAAATTTAATTTGAAAAGTTTTTGGAAAAATGATTTTCTGTTGTGTTTTCAGATTTATTTTTACCATAATGTAAAGTGTAGACAGGAGATGTACGACAAGGACATCATGATGCTTCAGGTTAGTTGTCTCCCTTGCAAAATTTAAGAAAAAAGTTTTGTTTGACCACAGTAAAGACTATAGTTGGAAAAGTTAGTAGGACAGGAATGGGGCTTCTATTGGTACATGAAAAATTAGGATTACATGGTACCTAACCATTATTTTGTAGTCGGAAAAAAAAGCTCAGAGCAAATTTTTGTTGTTGATGTACCCGACTTTAAATAAATATTATCTTATCTTTATTTTTTTTTTTTTAAAAGGGGATCAGTGAGAAAAAAAATGCATATTGCAATTGTTATCTTCATGTACAGTATGTCAGAAGGTTGTAATTTAGTCCAAAATATATTGTTGCATCTTAGCATATGTATTCCATATTCTAGATTGGAGCTTCAGTTCTGGAGAGTAATGAGTTCCTGATTCATTTACTGAACAGATATGGACTACTGGTTTGGATCAAGTAAGCTGTTTTGTCTTTATCTTATATTATCTGAAAATCAGTGCAAGCATATTAATTTAGGATCAGTCCTCTGAAGAAGTATCAGGCCCATCTGGATTTTAAAATTTCTATATTAAAAACTAGAGGTACTGTGAGCAATGAGCTCACTAAATGATACGCCTGCCTCCCATATGAATATAATGGGAGTGTCCATGTTTTGTTGTGGGAAACCCAAAATATGTGTCAGATCAAAAAGTAAAATAGGAGGTGCACAATGGCAATATGTAATAAAGATTCTATGAAAGTTTCATCAAATTTCATTCAGTGGTATGAGAGGAGTTGCGGATAAGAGATGAGTACCCCAAAGCGTAACAGACAGACGGATGGACGTACTGACAGGCGGACGGGCATACATTCCAATTACTATATACCCTTTCGCTTTTCAAGCGGGGGGTATAATAACGTCCTTACAATGACACAGTGCTAAAATATTGTTAGGGTGCATCTGTGACTCCTTTAGACTCTGGGGTGTTTGAGATGCATTTGGGATTTGCCCTGTTAAAGAGCATCAAACCAGTTTTGAAAATTGTTTTTAAAAAATTATTTTACTACTTAAATAAACTTTATAAGAATGTGTTTGATTATAAAATTGCTGTAAAAATTCTGTTTCACATGTTTTACTACCTGAATTATTTACATTGCAGACCGGAATATGATGTGCCCACAGGACAAGATGACAATGTACGCCAGACTATCATGTTAGCTGAGGAATTTCTTAACCTGGTGCTTATTATATTAGGTATGTACTGTTGCCATTTAGATGCCATTATTGTACATGTATTGCATAAAGAACTAAAAACTATAAAGTAACATACTGGCAAAGCTTCGGTCATGTATTTTTGCAATTTTAATTGCAGTGTCAATTAAATGTACATGTTAAATGCATAGTATAAAACTTTCCAATTTGTACTTTTTTGAATTAAGGTGAGAGATATGTTCCTGGACTAGGGCAGGTGACAAGGGAGGATACTCTTAAAAGGGAGATAATCCATCTCTTGTGTATTTCTCCCATGTCCAACAGTGAGCTGTCCAAGCATTTACCAGATAATGTAAGTACATTTACATCTGTAGTTGTATAAAAAATCTTAAAATAGTACATGTAGGTCTGAAACAAGTTGATGTTCTCAATTAAACATTCACTAGTGAAAGTACAAGTACATGTATAGCTAGCAGTATAAATATGGAATCAATACAAAAATAGTGAATGTACAAGAAACATGATGAATTTCTGTTTTTGATAAATGAATTTTTAGCTCACCTGAGCCGAAGGCTCAAGTGAGCTTTTCTGATCACATTTTGTCCGGCGTCCGTCTGTCCGTCTGTCTGTCCGTCTGTCTGTCTGTCTGTCCGTCCGTCTGTCTGTAAACTTTTCACATTTTCGACTTCTTCTCAAGAACCGCTGGGCCAATTTCAATCAAACTTGGCACAAAGTATCCTTGGGTAAAGGGGATTCAAGTTTGTTCAAATGAAGGGCCACACCCTTTTCCAAGGGGAGATAATTATGAATTAGAGAAAAATTAATGGCATTTTTAAAAAATCTTCTTCTCAAGAACCACTGGGCCAGGAAAGCTGAAACTCATGTGGAATCATCTTCAGGTAGTGTAGATTCAAGTTTGTTCAAATCATGACCCCCGGGGCTAGGGTGGGGCCAAAATGGCCGACCCAAGTTTTACATAGGAATATATACGAAAAATCTTTAAAAATCTTCTTCTCCAGAACCACTGGGCCAGGAAAGATGAAACTCATGTGGAATCATCCTCAGGTAGTGTAGATTCAAGTTTGTTCAAATCATGACCCCCGGGGCTAGGGTGGGGCCAAAATGGCCGTAGTTTTACATAGGAATATAGAGGAAAAATCTTTAAAAATCTTCTTCTCAAGAACCACTGGGCCAGGAAAGATGAAACTCATGTGGAATCATCCTCAGGTAGTGTAGATTCAAGTTTGTTCAAATCATGACCCCCGGGGCTAGGGTGGGGCCAAAATGACCGACCCAAGTTTTACATAGGAATATATAGGAAAAATCTTTAAAAATCTTCTTCTCATGAACCACTGTGCCAAGAAAGATGAAACTTATGGGGTGACTTCCTCAGGTAATGTAGATTCAAGTTTGTTAAAATCATGACCCCCGGGGCTAGGGTGGGGCCAAATGGCTGACCCAAATTTTACAAAGGGATATATAGGGAAACCTTTTAAAATCTTCTTTTCAAGTACTTCAAAGCTATGATTAGTGATATTTATACGGAATCATCCTCAGGTAGTGTAGATTCTATTTTGTTCAAATGATGAATGCCTGGGGGGGGGGGGTTAAATTCAAGCCCGATGTGCTCAGGTGAGCGCTGTGGCCCCTGGGCCTCTTGTTGACTTTGTTTTATCTCAGACCAGTATGGAGGCAGGCATTGAGGATTCTATTCATGCAGTTGCAAACTTTAGGTATGTAAAATACTGGTACTTCGGGAATAAATTGGCAAACATTTTACGTTTACTATATACTGTAAACCAACTTTTATTCGCAATGACTTTATTTCGCGATTTACTGGGGGTAAACTAGTTTTCGACGATTAATTTTTCGCGATCAGGCCTTTTTTTTATCTGTTGTTAATAGACACAGAGACTTTAAGGACCAGTTCATGGCGAGAAATATTCGCGATGACGAGGCTCTCGCGAACTTCGCAAAAATTTCTCACACACGAATAAAAATGGGTTTACAGTAATTAAATTGAAAATATTCTCTATTTACATGCATATTTTTGTGTTTTTTTTTTAAAAAGAAAACCAGCCTCCACCATAGGAACAGCGGGATCTGGAAAGTTTGAACTGAAGAAAGAATGTTACAAAGAATTCAATCCCTATTTTTACCATTTTTGTCGAACTGACCAATCACAGGTAAGATTATACAGAGTTTTTACCGATACTCATTTAGCTATGCCGATGCCTATTTAAGTTATTCTTTTCTTTTAAAATGTGGGTAAAAGGAAGTGTATTATTATTTTTTAACAAATGGATCCACTTAAGATTGAGTAAATCTTGGTGTAAATGTAATATAAATTTGGTATTTGTTTTATTAAATATGGTACGTTCTTCATTATTAAAATACATAATAATTTTTTATCACTTTTCTTTCTCGGATTCAGGCAGAAGAGACACAAATTAAAAGAAAGAAAGAAGAAAAGTCTGAAAGTCATGGTAAGGTCTATTGAGCTGAATTTGATTGCAAGCCATTGTAAAAATAAAAAAAAAAAAAAAGAAACTGACTAAGTACATGTATTTGAATACTTAATTTTCTTTCATAATAATGGTACTTGACTGTTGAAATACTGTGATGGATTTCATCTAACAAATATACAGTGTGTCATTAGTAAGCAGATGAAGACGCATTTATTTATCAACTTCTTTTAATTTATACACAGCCCTGCCTCCTCCCGTCCCTCCACGTTTTACCCCCCAATTTGAGAGGATCTCCAACCTGCTCCAGTGTGATATCATGGTGCACATCCTCAGCCTCATCCTACAGAGGAGTGTGGCGAACCGATCACGGTCCTGGTCTGAGACGCAACTCGATAGGGTATGTAGACAAAAGAATAACACTGATTTCAGATTGTATTTAATTAAATGATGATTGAAAACTTAACTAGACATATTTTATATTAATATGAAAAAAATATGACAGCAAATTATTGTAGGAAGAAGAGATTATGAAAAGCTATTTTTATAGAATGTTTACAATTTTTCTAGGTTTTGCATTTGATTGGATTAGCTCTTCATGAACAAAGGCGAAATATTCAAGATGGGCATCATGGCTTTGATTTCATGGACAAGGCTTTAAGAGGTACATATTCTTTTGAGAATATTTGATACACAATATATATTGCATTGACAAAGTTTTGTTATTACAACACATTCAGTATCACTTTACAAATCTTGGGTAAACCTTTAATGTGTTGTAGGTGAACCTAACTTGATGCAGTTACTAGAATCATTAGTGGCTGATCCCAAGAATATCTCCCATGATTCAACCAAGGACTTGTTGTCGTGGATTCTAAAGGTACACTCATACACATTATAATTTACAGTATAAATAAGCCACACTTCCTTTCAAGACATTACTAAGTGCATCTGTTCGTTTAACCATAATCTGTTTAGTCTGATTTAAAGTTTGTCAATAATTGACTTGATCTAATACTTAAGGTCCTTTTACTCCTGTAACCTCATGAAAAGAAGGGCAATGACAGATTTTCATGTCATTTATCAATAAGTAAATGTAGAAAAGTCAACACTATTGAAATGAGAATATGTACATGTATATCTGTTAGTGATATTTCAAACAGAGTTTTGTAAGTGCAGTTTACATTGTGATTGCTTTCTCTCCACAGAAGTTTGTTGAGGTGAGGCAGATGACAAGCTCCTCAGAGGCTCACAGTTCTTTTGAACAAGTCAGCTCCACTAGCAAGGAGGAGAACGAAGCTGCCAAGAAAAGAAAAGCCAGGCTGGCAGCCAAAAGGAAAGAGAAAATTATTGCCAAAATCTCCCAAATGCAACAGAACTTCATCCGAGACAATGCTGATTTGTTTGAGTCGACGGATGCTGATACATCCCTCACTCGTGGTGCTTCAGAAATGGACATCAGGTAACTGTTCAGTTTTTGTTTTCCAATTTGGTTATTGCTAATGATTTTTAAAATCTTTTTTTTCTTATTCCCGAAGTGTTATATACTAGGTTGTGATTTACAAAAATTTGTGATGTGTTAGCTATAAATTGCCAGTAGTGAGGACATTATTTCTTAATTAGATTACCTATCTTAGTATTAAGCAGAATATGAAAAACAATCCATTTTAGATTGTGGATTTGGCAAAATAATTTGAATATATAATAAATTGTGCATGTAAAATATGTGTTGTGTAAGGTTTAAGCCATTTCTTTACTGTGGTTGTCAGAGAAATTATATGTACAGTTTATTAATAGATGCATATACACTGTATGACATGTAATTCACAAATAATGATTCTTTTTTTCCAGTGAGAGTGCACATCATGAATCCCCTGTGGCCCTTGGCAAGTACTTGAGTACTCCATGTAGTATAGGCATCACCAAGGCAACCTGCATTCTGTGTCAGGAAGAACAGGAAATCTCCCACAATTCAAGAGCCATGGTGCTGGCAGGATTTGTGCAAAGGTAAAATTTCTTTGTACATGTAAATGTACATTGAACATATTGATTAATTAATACGAATCTGTGCATAAACATAGATGCTAAAAATATTAAGTACATTATAAAATACACAAATTCATTTGTTTCAGATCAACTGTGATGTCCCAATGTAAAAACAAAGAGTTTCCTGATGGTGAAAACTTTGATCCTCTCTTCACAAGTTCAGATCTCTTTGTGGGAACTTTTACTAACTCCTGTGGTCACACAATGCATGCTGACTGCTGGCAGAGGTAGGATGTGCCGCGCTTTTACTACATTTCAAACAAATTCTAGCATTCAAATTGCAGAGGCCTCTGAAGTTTGATTTTCCTAGTTTTAAGACACTAAAGCTCTCTGAATGCATTTTGTGAGTTCAATTTACATGCACATACTATGCATATGATTTACACAAATTACAGATGGGCATAATTCTTTGATTATTGTCATTGTTATACCGTAAATGTACTATATTTAGCGTGTACGATATTTGGCGGAAATTGATTTTTGAACAAGTTAGCGTAGATTTGATTTAGCGCATTTCTTAATGTTCTTAGTAATGCATATAATGTTGAAGAGATTTAGCGTTGTACTTGAATTAGCGGAAGTTTCTTTCCGCCAAAAACGCTAAAAACAATACACCGCCAAATGTAATACATTTACAGTAGCTCTGTGAATATGACAAAGATTTGCTTAGTTTAAGAATAATTATTATAAATGCTTACTGATTACCTTACTACTTTCCACCTCTTCTGACATGCTGATTTGTTCTCGTTTAGTTTCTTCCAAGCCATTCTAGTCAAGGAGAGGCGTCGCCTGTCGCGGATCCCCCACTCCCTGAGTTATAACATAGTACAGCTAGAGTATCTGTGTCCTCTCTGTGAGAGCCTAAGCAATACTGTGATACCCCTGATACCACCTCTACATACCCTGGTCTCAGACAGGTAAACAGTGTCATATGTTACTGTTGAATTGTTGTTCATAGGGGACCAATGTTAATGGGATTACTGGGTTGCTCTTACCCATGAATATACATCTGCACTAACAATTTTGTCAAAGTATTTGTTCATAGAATCATCTGTATACATACATGCACAAGTTTTTAGGAAATTACATTCCCATGACTCTGTGAAAGATTGCATAGAAACATTACCCCCTCCCCCTAAAATTTAATATATTGTATATTTTTATTTCAGTGATATAAGCAGTGTAGATTTGGGTTTTGGAGACTGGTTGGATGGGTTGCAGAAAACAGTAGAAAAGTCAACTAAACAAGACACAAGTGCCAGTAAAGGTTTGCTTGTAATTTACTACTGAACAGAATAAAAATTAACATGATTCTTTATATGCATTTAACACCACCATTAATCACTGTAATTTCATTACTATAGTGAATGGACATTACCAGACAAGGACTTTCATTCTTTTACTTGTAAATTTATAGATAAAGGCAACTTTACCAGATACATGAAAAGTAATCTACTAGTATTTTTAATCATCATGTTACTTTGTTACTTATTTGATGAGCCTCTTTTTCAGATGACCCCTTTCCTCTTCTGCCCTGTCCACTGAGCAGTATTACCAAACTGATGGCCGACAGCGTGGCCAGCAATTTCCAGTTACTGTGGCATTACGTCAGCAATACATCAGGGTAATTACTATAAAACCGTATAAACAAAAAAAGAAAGTTTGGTTCTCATGTGCATATGTATTCATTCAAGATGACCACATACATGTAGCAGAATTTATTGTATTTTCAATAAAAAAAAGTTATTTGGAGAGTCTTGAGTCCAAGATCATTAAATTTGCTAATACTAGTATACTAGTACAAAATTGTCATTGCAGATACCGGGTGCAAGTACTGTATAAACTAGTATACATGTACATAAATGAACTTTTTTTAAAGTAATGTTAAAGTATTTACTTTCTTTTTTACAGTGGTCGATTCAGTGAAAGTTTGGTGGAAATGATGAAAAAGTTTGCAAAAGATGTTTACTCAGTAAGTAAATTAAACAAACTTTTTTCCTTCACTGTTTGATAAGGTCTTTATAATTAACTGTATAATTTTTATCTTTTTCTAATGCTCACTTCTCTTGTAATTGCAAAGATTCAGCTTTTATTGCATAACTGGAATCTAAACCTCACTAAATTCATTGCTTTTCACCCCCAAATACATTCATATAAACAAAATGAAGTGAATCTGAGGCTTGTCTTTACAGTTTGGTTTGAGTGTAGATCCAGACGACGTCAACTCCAGGATCCCAATCATGGCTTGGAATACGTGTGCATACACAATTATCAACCTGGGTAAGCTCATATAATATGTACACTATAATATGATTATTCATTGAGGAAATCATCCATGATAGTATAAAAGAATCAAAAGAGATATAAAAAATTGTGTGCATTCTAATGGTAGATATTTAATCATTTTTTATACAGTGCAAATCACAAGTACTCTGTATCATCTAAACCAGTGCTGTTCTTGTCATAAAGAGATGTCCATTTTTCTTGATCAACATTTGCCCTGTACATTAAAAAGAAATTGTTGAATAATCCATCTGCCCAAAGTTAATTCTGTATCACTATACTCGTTCATTGTATTCACTATTCTTAAATATTGGACTTTTAAAACTAGAGGTTATCGTAAAGATTGCCTTAACTTCATGTCACTATTCCCTGATTACAGAGCAATACCTGAGAGATGAGATGAAGCCTTTGTTTGGTACCTCCCCCTCCAGAAACATAGACTGTATCAATGCCCTGGTCAAGTTTGCTGCTGTGTGTGGTCAGGTCATGCCCCAGGAAGTCATTAAGAAGCATTGCCTGAGACTACTGTCAGGTAAAGTCTTTTGTCTTCAAAACATTTTACCAAAACACTGCAATACTGTAAACCAACTTTTATTGGCGTGCGAGAAATTTTAGCAAGATTCGCGAGAGCCTCTTCATCGTGAATATTTCTTGCTGCGAACCAGTCCTTAAGTCTATCTATTAGCAACTGATCAAAAAAAGCCTTGATCGCGAAAATAAATCATCGCGAACTACTAAAGCCTCAAGAAAACACGAAATAAAGTCGTCGTGAATAAAAGTTGGTTTACAGTATTTGCAATACACTGTAATAAAATTCTTTTATTCTTAATATTAAGCTTAATATTTGCCTATAAATGTTGGGCCAAAGTTTTTATTTTTTTTGGTTTACAATTTTTTGACACAAAAATATGCGTTGGGCGGTCGAAAAATAAAAATAAAAATAATTTGGAACCTTGACATATTTTTTTCTCCAGTAGCATTGAAATGTATTCAGATGCCTTGATACTGTTGATGGTTTTCATTCTTCTGACTTTCAAGTCTGAGTTTCCATAATAGACACATTGCACGGGTAAAATTAAGTGAATCTGCTATTCTCTGGTCAACCTTTCCACATATGAAAAAGTTTTTGGAAACTCTGAAAGTCATGGACTGCTTTCACAACAAACTTTCACCTTAAGATATGTGTGTCCAGGGACCAATTAACCCAGACCCAAAATTTAAGGAGACATTTCTCCATCAAAGAAATTTAGGGAGAAGTTTTGAAATTTAGGGAGACTTCTTGGAGCGTATGTGGCACACATTAATCGTTATAAAACTATTTCATTGTTTATAAATTACAAACATTTCAATAATTTTTCTGCATAAACATTGTATTTAAAATGATTTAATAAGAGAAAAAGAATCTTAAAAGAAATTTCCCCCAATTACAAGGTATATAAATATCTAGAAAGAATTAATAACACAACATTGACATTAAATAAAATTTACTACTATGTGTACTACAATTAAAATGTAAAAGTTTCTTATCAGATTAATTGTTTATCAAACATTTTTTTTTTCATTTCTTACATAGTAGCACAACCTTAAACTTCTAAAATTTCTCTTCTCATTAGATTTCCAGACTTTTGGCATAGTCATAATTTTGTTAATTTCTCTTCAAACTTTGTTTTAAATATAAAATTCATTTTCTAATAAAAGTTTTGACGCACTTCTGCATACCGATTGAACTACACTTATGTTTATCGGATCCGATGTGTAACTTCTTAAGAAGTTGATAACTTCACAATTTAACAGTAAAAATATGCCTGTATTCACAGCATGAATTAATTATTTGACAATAAAAAGATCTAAAATCTTCTCCAACATCTTTGGCATGACATCGATAGCTGTCCAGCTGTTTTGCGTCTTGTGTATAACTTGTAACGATGGACTTTTTCATACCCGGAAGTGTTAAATTTAGAGGAGTTCCGACGGAGTATTCGATGCATTGGTCATTAATAGTACAGAAACAGTCTGTAAGCGAGTCGCCCCCTAGGTTGGTCCTTGCACTGTCCCGCCATGTGGTTTGACAATCTGTGTTGTAAATTATAAAAACTGTCGTTTGGTCGAGAAAATTTCGGATTAAGAGTTCAGTCTCTAGAGCCAGACACATTATTTTTATTTTTGTAAATAGGGAAAAATAGGGTCGGCAGAATTGTAAACCAAGAGAAAAAAAAACTTTGGCCTTGCTAATAAAATTTCACTTTTCTGTCAATTGTTTACTGAATATGCCCGAAATTCATGGAAGCAGATTATATCAATGTTTCTCCTTTTAATGTTTGCATTACAGGGTTACTAACAAGAGGCTTAGAGAAGGGTAAAGATCCCCAGTGTATACTGGACATTGACCTCTTCCACTACCTCACCGCAGTCACCATGGCACTACCCAGTCTGTACACAGAGGGAGGGGCATCCAGCAGTCTGCCACTGAACAGCCTGAACAACCAGTACATACTACAGCTGGTCCTGACCGCACACGTGGTACAGGCCATGCTGCTGTATGATAAACCAACCGAGGGGGAGGATCAAGGTAAAAAGGGCTTCTGTAGGTGAATTAGGTTAATCTAGCACAAACATGTATTACAGAGATTTTGGATTGCTGTGTGCAATATTTAATGTACATCAGTAGTGATATGATGTGGTGGTACAGATGGACTAGGATTGAAACCTGTTAGTGTTCTTATCCTCTTCATTCAATGGCATGAGATTATTGCACAAGAAAACGTGAGAATTTCTCCTATCATTTGCATAGCTTTATCAGAAACATTAATGCCCTGTTAACATGGTGAGTTTAACTCGCAGTAAATTAATGCAAAAGTAAAATAATATGAATTAAACTAATGCGAATTAAACTGCATTCACATGACAGGTTATGCGAAGTAAACTAATGCAAAATTTATTTGTACAAAAGGCTTTTCAACGATCCTATTAAGGATGTCATTTTCAAAATAGCATCTTCTTATGTAGAGCAGATCCATTTGACTTAATGTTGTAGTGTCTCTACACATTTTAGTGATCAACAAAATAATTCTTTGCTTTTCACTCAAAATTAACACAGGTACTTCGATCTCACCACTGTGATGTGTTCAAGACTTAATTTTGCTATTACCAATTTTGCCAATTTTGAACAGGGCATAAGATGGCTAATTTTGGTATGATATTTTACAGAAAAATTATTTCTAAAAGTTTTCACAAAAACAAAGAATTGTTAAATTTCAGCTGACATGGAAATGGAAAGTGATGTGGAGTCCATTGCCCTCATGTCTATTTATACAGAGATCAGGAGAAAAGCTGGGTATGATTCTCGTCCCATATTAAGTTTGTTTCCAAAATATGTAGCCAAAGAATAATATCCATAACATAAAATCATACAGCTGTACTTTATGAAAAATGTTGAGTTTCATAGAAGGGCTAGTACACTGTACTAGTTTTTTAAACAAGTAGAGCTACACTCTCATCAGAGACTGTTCTTTAATTTTTTAGCTTGGGACATAACATGTACTTTAGTACATGTAACTGCTTTCTTATCTTCATAACATTGCTCTTCAATATAGTGCAGTTACCCACCTTACATGTATAAGTATGTACTTACTAAACTAATATAGAAAAAAATTGTATCTGGTTAAAAATGTTGCCTGTCAGAACTTTGTTTATGTTTTTATCAATGTTTTTTTTTAAACTGAAGATGTCTACCACCCAGTAATTCAGACCCCTTACCATGGCAACTGTCCAAACACATACATGATGCTGTCCTGCCATTTTTGAGATGTTCCACGGTATTGTACCACAATCTGACAGGGGTCCCCATCCCAGCCAGGCTTCAGGGTAAGTCTGTGTCTGTTTTAATTTGCTCTTCAAAGAAATGAGTAGAAAGTCTAAATTCTTGTTAAGAAAGCTTTTTTGCATCATCTTTAGTCTCCCTTTTCTACCCATTTATGTTCACGATATATGGCCATAACATTAATAATTGACTATTCTTGAACTGTTCAGTGAATTCCTGTAAGAGTAAAGGGGAAAAAGAGTGTATTTTGTTTTAAAAAAAGATCAGACAAAGCTTGTGCTGAGGTTGAATATCTATGACTTGTGTTTATTAAATTGGCTTTTAATGACAGACTGGACAGAGGAGATGGAGCCATTCTGTTCCTACCTCTCCCTGCCAGCTAACTTCTCAGAACTATTCCTCAACCAGGGAGATCTACTGGACGGATTACTCAATCAGTAAGTCTTATCTGAAGAGTCAGTCATAATCTGGTGATTGTGACCTGAACATTTTTGGAAATATTTTTACTGCATTTGATTTTAGGTAATTTACATATGTGCAGATACCTGTTTGATATGTGCAGATACCTGTTTGTTGATAAAGCAGTTTTGAGTTATTTTTTTGTTGGAAACATTGAACATGTATCATGTGTCTATTGCAACAAAATAATATGATATTTGACAACTGATGTTGCCCTTTGTTTCTATTCTTGGAATATTTTCTGACTGTTTTTGCTGTTTTATGTTACAGATGGTGCAGTAGTGAGATCCTGAGGTCAAGGTTATCCTCCGCTACATCTCAGTCCCTAGTGTCTTATCCTCTACCTGTCAATCATCTAATTGATCTACCAGATGACTACAGCCAACTGATCAATCAAATCTCCTCATTCACGTAAGTTACTCCGCCCCCTTCCAAAATAAGAATAGACTTTTGCCACATTCTTTAAAGTAATGGTATCTTTTATTTTATGTCAAAACCCCAGAACAAGTTTAACTGGTGGTCAAAAGTTAACCACTGGTAAAGGATTTATTTTTTGTTTAGCTTTAACCAGTGTTTTAATACTATACAGTCCTAGTTAATACTTATCATGTTAAATTTATTAATAAGATATTTTCATTTTAGATGTCCCAGTTCTAATGGCAATGACAGTCAGCTTCCCACCATGTGTTTGGTGTGTGGGGTCGTTGTATGCTCTCAGAGCTACTGTTGTCAGACGGAGGTCAAGGACACCAAAGTAGGCGCGGCCACGGAGCACACACTCAGGTGTGGAGCCGGCGTGGGGATCCTCCTTAGGTAAAATCTACTCTCAGTGACTTAAATTCTTGAAGTTTGTGTAACGGTGAACTTCCTCATTGATTGGTGGTTTTCATTTATCAATTACAAAAAAAAATTAATTTTCTTGGCAAGTACTTTGTTTTAATTAATACTCATACTTTTCTTTGTTTCAGGGTTCGAGAGTGTCAGATCGTTCTCTTAGCTGGAACTAAAGGTTGCTTCATCCCAGCTCCTTATGTTGATAGTTATGGAGAGACAGATCAAGGCTTAAGGTGAGAACAAGACAACAGGTCCACATAATGTTTCTGCATTTAATCACCATTTTGCCTTTTGGATACATGTACTGTACTACATAAATTTTAAAAATTGTGTTTTCTGTCATTTTTGCTCATGTGAAGTTAACCGGGTATCACTTTTTGCAGAAGAGGCAACCCTCTCCATTTGTGTAAAGACAGCTACAAAAATTTACAGAAGATGTGGTTCACACATTGTATCCCAGAGACAGTGGCCCACAACATAGAATCTCATATGAACTTGATGAGCATTCATTGGCAGCATCTTTGATGATAGCTGACTGTATAGGTAGTGGCCAGAAAGTCCATGATGTCGTAGAGAATCTACAGCCAGAGGGCATAGGTAGAAGAAAACCTTTAGCCATATGAGAAAAAGAATTTAAAAAAGGGCGTGCACAGGGACAAGTTAAAAAATCAGTCATTCTATGTTATTTCTACTTTAAAATTGGTGTGATGGCATTATTTTATGTTATTTCTCTTGCTAATTCTGTTAATTTTATGTGAAAAGCAATTTGGTGAAGAGAATGGATGCAGATTTCTGTTTCTTTTTTAATAAGGTAATGTATATGTACATGTATATTGATGTAGAGATTATTGCAAAAATGAAAATGTTCCAATATGATGATTTACATACCAGTAAATTCCTTATGTGAAGGACTAGTAGTAAATTTTGATATGTACATACATATACATGTATACTTCTAAATTAATTACCTAGAGCTGTTCATTCAGAAAAAAATAATGATACTGAAAATATTGAAGCCTACAATCTTTCAATATTTCACGTATATAGAAAGCATCGTGTTCAGTGATACATATCAAATAACCGCCTCAGGAGGTAGGAAAACCAGATTTCCTGGATTGTTGCTTATATAAGTAGTTTTTTTTTTAGTTTTTGTTTGGGCCTTGGCTGCAAGTTTTCTCAACTTTTTACATTCAGATATGCTGTCAATCAAACAGTTCTATGATATTAAAAAAACAAAACACTGAAAAGATATTCCAGTTGTGGTTAAAGTAAATGTTTACTTATAATTCTCTTTTTAAAAAGTGCTGAAAAATAATGTGCAATCTGTTTCTGAAGATTCCTGAACAATTTCTTTGTCAATTTTTCTTTATTTATGTCACTAGTTTTGGTTCAAGAGCATCACTAGTTTATATGATTTACTTTTTGTCATGATTAGCAAGTGTATATTTCTCAATTGTTTAATGGAATGTTAATTTTTTTTCTCATTAGTGCTTTTTTGTTGAAGGTTTTCTTTGTTGATGTATATATATATATATTACTCTTTATTATAAACAAGTCAATGTAAACACGGATATTTATGTGTGTTGTTTTAATTACCATCAACCAGTAGCGTTTACCAAATGCAAAAGGACTGTATTTCCTTGATACCAGTATATTTATTGTTTATGCAGAGTACAGCATGTCTGAAGGAACGGGATTGTGAAAAGATATTAATATGAATGTTATTATTTTTTAATTAGTTACATTTAATCACTCTGATGCACACATTTCTACATTTACTGTATCTGATGCCTCGATTCTCACTCCTTGAGACTGATAATATTCATATTTGTCAAGCCTTTTTATATAATGTTTGTTATTAAAATTAGGAGAGCAAAATATCTCTTTTATTTCAATATAAGTTTTGTCACTATATATGTATATTATATCAAAAAGCTGTTGAGGATTGATTTTATTTAAATACAAGCTTCTTAATGTGCAGATTAATTAGCAATATACTTCTTATATATCTTTATAAAATTGTGTTGTTGATGGTTTATGGGGATGTTGAAATTGAATAATTTACCCTGACAGCACTATTAGCTCTGTGGCAATTGTATTTGCAAAAGGTCAGTCATATATGTGTATGAAGAAATGTGTACAATGTAATATAAACAAAAAAGGCCTAAAACATGAGTGAGTTTTTGGGTATAATCGATTTCAGTAATCACTAATGATGTAAATTCTATAACCATTGATATAATTAGGGAAAAGCTGTCTTCTTGTTTGTTATTTGTCACTATTAATGCCAATTTGTTTGTTGCAAACAGTTTCTATGGGTAAGGAGTCATCAAAATGATTTACAGAACAGTTGCATTAGGATGTTGCATTCCAAAGTTCTATTTTATCCATTAAAGCAATATGAGCTGCATTTTTGAGAAATTTTGCTGGTTAAATGTGTTATTATGATTATTCTGTATGTAATCTAAACTCTTATGATCAATAAGACCAATATGAAGTTTTTAAAATGTTTCAGAAGAATATTTCTGTACAACCGAATATATAGTATTATATAAGAAATCATTATTGTATAGGACGACAATAATTCAATTTTGCTTCAATCAAAGCTTATAAAAAGTTCTTCATAGCAAATATGAACAACAGAAGTTTATAAATCTTCTATTTTTCTGTCATTGAAATAGTTAATCACAAATTTGCGACATTTTTTTCTGATGTCAAACATGCAGCTCATATTGCTTTAATGATATAATTGCATCAACTACCTAATGATACATCTTATAATAACAAAAATAACACTATTCAGGTAAACAATGTTTTTTACTCTAAAAGATGTAATGTTGGTTTTAATTAAATAAATTAATATCCACTCATAATAAAAATGAAAGTAATTTTGATTGGTTATGGTTATGATATACCTGGTACGTATATATATCATTTATGGATTTGCATCATCAGTAGTTACTGAAATAGATGACATGCTGGTAAATTTCTTGAAGAAATTGTCTTGCAATTGTACATTAAGGTAGCTGGGATTTTTATTGTTGCTTCATGCACGATAAAGCTATAACTATGAAATTTATATTTTGCAAAGCAAATTGTTGTATGCATTGTCTACAGTACCTTTCTTAACATTGTCTTTGATTTGTAAATTATAATATTTCAACACAACTGGCTTTGAAAGTGTTAAATTTTAACTGGGCTTTCATGATGATAGATTCATGTGTATATACACATATTAATGTCAAATACTGATGGATACTGATTTACAGATAACCAGCACTGTGCTGATACAAATACAAAAACCGTCTCTCAATAAGTTTAGAACAGAGTACGTACATTTTGCATGTAGTTAAAATGATATACATTAAATGATATGAAAGATCTTGATTTTATGTTGTTTTTGCATATAAACATTACTGGATTTTGTAGACTGCAATAAATGCATTTATAGAAATTCTAGAAAGGATATACCGGTTCATGTACTGTATGTAGGTATATATTCTCAATGTATAACCCCTCTCCCTATATAATGTAAGAAGAGGATTTAATAAGGACATTATTCATTGCTACAGAGTTTGTGTGAATTTCTGTGTCAGTGTGACATAGTTAAAAAATATTTTAGAAGTTGTACTTCAACCAGAACAATGCTCTTGTCGTGATTTTAAATTGGTTAAATAAAAGCTCATGAAAATCAAGAGGAGCATTCACAAAAGTGCCAAGCAAATGAATGGGTGGGCAACACAGAATCAAATTTTGGTCTTAAACTGAATATGAAATATTTTCAAAAAATCTAAGAAAAATGAATTAGCAAATTTACAAATATATTGCCAATATGTGTACATTTATTATTTTTGAAATTTGCAATCTCAATTTTTCAGGGAGTCTCGGAGATTTAAACCATGATACAAAATAAACTAAGGTGGGCATTGTAACCCATGGGCCTCTTGAGTTGTTTTACTAGCCTATTCTAATTTATTTTGAAAACATTTTTTTCTAACTTCTTAAAAATAACTTTTATTAAAGTTAAAAAATGACACATTAAATCTCATTTTTATATACAATACGAATAAGTTTATGTTTTACTTGATCATAAAATTTTTATTAGACAGGTTGTACTAAGATTAGATATATTGAATATTGGTTTTCAAACCGACAAACGTCTGAGGCTGACGGTAAATGGTAAGGGATCAATATGTTATCAACTTCTATTTGCTCACAGGAAAGTAATATGATGTATTTCGATTTTTAAGCCATAGAAAGCTTTTGTTAAACGTCAAATTCAGCTGAAACATATTAAAACTCAAACAAGACATAGAGGAAATTCGCACTTCCCCACATTCATTCGATAAATACCTGCATTAATAGGCTTACACTACAGCTTCGTGGCATATTGCCAACGGCATTAATATTATAATTAACTTTTGTGATTTTATATTAACAGGTACTTGACTGAATATGATGGAAATTTCAAGAGACTGTTCGAAACATGCTAAAAGAATCAACAAACAACAACTTGGACTTGAGACGCTGAGGTGACGTCATTTGGGAATGGGAATAGGATTGTTTGATCTTTCAACATGAGTTTCCAAGCAGAAATAATGAAAGATGACGTATTTAGCAACAGAAAGAACAGAAGTCTGAATCAAATCAATCAATTATAAACAGGGACCTATATGATAATATATACTAGTATATAGGTCCATGTTATAAATCACTGCAAAAATATAAAATCAGGAGAACAATTACTTTCATCATGTCAAGTCATAATTCAGACCCTAATCCTGAGGACTCTGACATAGAAGAGGAATCATCAGGACTTTTTGTCTGTGGCGTGTGCTCAACATCTTTTCCAAACAAAAGAAAACTGACATTCCACATGAAAAAGAAACACAATCAGTCGTGTGAGATTCCTGACTGTGAGTTGACTTGTTATGTATGTTGCAAAAAATTCTCCCAACCATATAACCTGCAGCGGCATATCAGCAGAGTGCACAAGAAAGACAAACCCTTCTCATGTGATCGCTGTGGAAAAACTTTCTCTGACAAACGAACTATGTTACATCATAGGGAGTATCAGCATTCTGAATATCGTTGTGCACTTTGTGGACTATCCTTTGATGAAAACATGAAGCTTGAAACTCATCCATGCTGTGGAATCTTCATCGAAGGTTCGGAAAAGCCATATGGGTGCAAGACATGTAAGAAATGGTTTGGAAATGGAAGTACCCTACACTTGCATGTCAGAACGCATTCCTTTATAGAGGAAGATAGTAAATTAGTTACTCATTATACATGTGGTGTTTGCACAGAGGTATTCAAGACCAGAAAGGAATTTAACGATCACATGAAAACCCACAAAAAAGATCAAGACGAAGAAAGGAAAACAACTCATGACATTGTATATCATGAGCTGGAAAAAATTATCGTAAAAAAGATTGACTCAAAAAATGGCAAGGTTCTAGTGGAATGTGATGTATGTGGGAAAAACTTGAGTATGAACTCAATTCATAAGCATAAAAAAATTCACAATGGTGAGCTCAAAATGTTAAGCTGCTCTGTTTGTGAGAAAGAATTTACATCATCACATAATCTGCAAAGACACATGAATACTGTTCATATGAATAAGAAGTCTTACTGTTGTGAACATTGTGGGAAGTTGTTTGCAGAAAAAGCTACAATGCTTTATCACAAGTACACCCAACATGCCAAAAATGCTTGTAAAACGTGTGGACTTTCTTTTGACAGTAAGTCACAGCTTCATAAACATGAATGCTATGCTGTTCTCTATGATAATGGATCAAAGAAACCTCTATATGGATGCACAAAATGTAAGAAGTACTTTGTTCACAAATGTAAACTCCATCGCCACATGAAAAATCACATTGACTCTGGCCCTAAACTTCTTTCTGCCAGAAGTAAGCGTTTATTGGCAAAGTTTAAAAATCAAGAGACAGATGGAAATAATGAAACAGAGGACAAGACGTATGATGAAGAGGGGAGAAGAGATTTTTCTTCAGACAGTAATGAAGATGACAATAATGCATGCAATTCCAGAGAAGATCGTCAAGATGACATGAAAATCCATCAGAAGAATTTAAATACAGAAAGTGAAATGCATCCTGACTTGCCCCTATTTCAGGAACCCAACAAAATCGCTGTAAAAAAGATTGACCCAGAGAATGGTTTGGTACTTGTGGAATGTGACATTTGTGGAAAGACGCTCAGTATTAATTCTATCCAGAATCACAAGAAACGTCACAGTGTACATATGCAGAATGATTTCAAATGCTCTTTTTGTGAAAAGGTAATGTCAAATCTACATAATCTGAGACGACACATAAGCGCTGTACATATGAATGAGAAGACTTTCTGTTGTGAATATTGCGGAAGGCTTTTTAAGGAAAAGAGTTCTATGACATATCATGTGAATTCTCAGCATTCTGAAGTTTTCTGTAAAAGTTGTGGACTTTCTTTTGAAAATGAGTTCAATCTCCAGGAACATGAGTGTCTTGCTGTGATGAATGAAACTGGTGAAAAGAGGAACCGTTTTGGATGCAAGAAATGTGAAAAGGGCTTCAGCCAAAGATATAAACTTCATCGTCACCTCTGGAAACATGTTGGCCCTAAAAAAATCTCTGCCAAAAGTAAACGTTTAATAGAAAAGTTACAAAATGAAGAAATGGAGTATGAAGATAGCAGTTCAGATGAAAGGGGGATATCCTCAGACATGAATGAAATTAGTGACTCTGAAATGGATAATGAAGAAAGAAAAGAAAGATCATCTGAAGCAAGAGAAACACCTTCTATTGTCAGTAATTGCACAACTCACACTGATAACTCTGAAAAGAGAGCTGCCGGTGTCCTGTTTTGTGAGATATGTAAGGAAATGTTTGTCTGTGAGGATGATTTTGAACATCATCAAATGTGGCATGAAGATGTGAGTGTTAATACAGAGTGATCTTTTAACTCAGGCAGTGATTGGTCCATTGAAACAGAACATATTCGTAACATTCCAATACCAAGTGGTTCCAACAATTCTGTTTATAAAAGGACAGATAAGCATTAAAAACTTCATGATTTACCTAAGATTTTGAAAATGAAGGTTCATTTTTTAAAGTTGATCTCTACATTGTTCAGTTCTCAAATTTTGATCAAACAATTCAAGGGAATTTATTTTTCATGGTTCAGTTATGTTAGCATTTCTTTGAGTTAGTAAATTAATGTTTTTGAATTTAAAGCAGAGTTAGTTTTAAATTGTTTTGTTTTTTTTGTAGCATTTTGTTTAAAATATTTAATGTTCATCAATTCCATTACTGTTTTTATCGTTAGACCATAATATTATTTATACAGATGTTATTTATTTTTGTTGTTGTTGTTTTTTTATATTAGTAAATGTTATCTTAAAACTTTTAATTTTGGTGTTTGCAAGATTAAACTTTAAAATCAATGTCAAATGTGTGCACATTTTATTTATTTATTTATTTTTTTAATTTTTTTTTTATTCACACAACATACAGCATTATATACATATTTCAAAAGAAACAGCATGATGTGTTTTTTTATATTTTAAGAAAGAGAGAGCAATAGAGAGAGAGAGAGAGGAGAGCAACAGAGAGAGAGAGAAAGAGAGAGTGTGTGTGCACATTTTATTGTTTGAATAATCTTGTGGAAAATTTCAGAAGGAAAGTTTTACTGTCGATCCCCTTTTGATAATTACAATATACACAAGGTTCCTTGATACTCTGATATAAAGAAAGATAACTCTTTAACAGTTTAATGACATAAATGTCTAAGCGAAAAGTTGAGGCATCTTTTTGTCAAATTTTGCCCTGCAAGCTATGTTTTAATCTTTTGTATTTTACTTAACAAATACATTTCTTTTGGAAAATCATAAGAGTAACATTCATATGATAGTCAGACGACAGAGCACAATAACTTGTAACACATGTATTTGAGGTATCCACTGAATCAATTCCCTTTTATGTCTCTGTATTATCTAACTATTCATGAAAGCTTTAATTTGATTGGTGCTTTCGTATGTGCATACTAGTACATGTATACATGTACCTATATAAACTTTTATTGCATATTCCCGGAGTCTTAAAGTCTTATTCTGAACAAACTTATGCAATCAAGCTTTCATGTACATTTCCTTTTTTTCTGGTCCAGTGGATTAAGGTTCATAGACCCTCTGCTCACTCTTATAAATTGTTGCTTGAACCTTAATGATTTCCAAAAGAAATATATTTTATAAGCAAAATACAAACTGTTATAGCATAGCTTGCGGGGCAAAATTGGACAATAATGACACTTCAACTTGAAAAATCTATAAAGGAATAATAGACATTTATGTCATGAAGAGTTATCTCTCTTATCAGAGCATCGATGAACCTGAAAAAAAGATAACATTAAAATTTAACTTATAATTTATTATCTCCCATGGAAAGAAGATAATTATGTCCCTTTGGATGAGCAAACTTGAAGCCAGCTCTCCCAAAAGGCACGTAGCGTCAGAAAGTAGGGGGCAAGGGGCCTCCTAACTTTTTACAAGATATAACTTTAACCATAGAAAATTTGTTGATTGAAAGTACGCCCCATCCCCTTTTTATTGTAGCACATGTATAGTCAAATAAGGGTAATGAAGTACGTTTGGGTAAGAAAAAATGGCACTGAAAGAACTTGGAAGATGCAACCCTACAGTCTCCCACCATAAACAAAAAACAGGATTTTCGAGTTTTGACAATCTATTTTGGTCTTTTCTTGATTTTTTTTTTTGGGGGGGGGGGTCGTCATTTTTTTTAGGTAAGAAGATTTTTTTTCTTTGGCTGCCTCCTCACCCTTTCAAAAACGATATTGACAAAGGATACTTTATGGTAAATTAAAATCGATGCATGTAAACATACCTGCTATATTTCAGCAGAACGATTCCACACGATAAATTTAAGTCATGGCTTTTTGATATCATTGACAGCTGCTTTTTCAATAAAGATGGAACTCGTAAATTTAATAACCTAGTCATTGGTATTTGCGAGATTATTTTGTTAAAAAACATTTTAATTATACACACAAGTATTCTTAAGCTGACTTCAAAAAGATGTTCGAGTTTTTGATTGACAATATATATGTGGTTTTGGGAGACCAGGTCTTCCAACTATCTATAATTGGAATTCCCATGGGTACTAATTGCGCCCGGTTACTAGCAGACCTATTTTTGTATTCATACGAAGCAGATTTTGTCAAAATCTTATACGCCAAAAGAAAACACTTGCCTTGGCCTTCAACTCGACATTTAGATATATCGACGACGTATTGTCAATTAACAATGGTAACTTCCATACTTAAATTCTGTCGATGCAATATATCCCGGTGAGCTTGAAATAAAAAAAAAATACCACAGAATTTGACAAATATGTTTCATAATTGGATATTTTACTTGAAAAAGACGTTAATAGTAATCTAACAACCAAACTCTATAATAAACGTGATGACTTTAACTTTACAATCGTCAACTTCCCTTACCTATGCAGCAATATACCTTCGTCACCTGCACACGGAGTTTATATATCTCAGTTGATTCGATACCCAAGAACATGCGCTAAGTATGAATAATTTCTAAAAAGAAGTTACTTTTTGACATACAAGATGATAAACAAGAATATCAGCAGTCTTGTTTCAAGTAATTATTTCGTAAGTTCTAAGGTCGATACAATGACCTTGACAGCAAATACTAGTACAATTTATCATTGAGACAAATGCCGACTGACGCTTTTATACTAATTGTTAGTCCATTATTTATACATTGAATTGACGATAGATTTTTTCCGTTATTTCCCGATCATGACAAGGAGCACACGGCGGGTGTGACCAGTCGGCAAGAGATGCTCACTCCTCCATGGCACCTGATCCCACCTCTGATGTTTTTGGAGGTCCATGTTTGCTCTGCTCCTATATATATATTTTTTTGTTTAATGGACTTTTGCTCTTGAATACTGTTCGTTATCTCCATAGGTTTCATTCAAGATATTCCTTTATCTCTACCAAAGAGTTGTTAAAAAAAAACATACGTCACGCATTTATTTAAAATTACCAATTGTATAAAATATCATAAAACGAATACATTTTTGTAGTTTCTTTCAGCTTGGCAGTATTCTTTAACGAACACTTTATTCACTGATAAAAAATAATCACAATAAAAATGCATAATACTTGATCAATTTTAAAATCAGTCCGCACTTAAAAGTATCTTTTGGAAAATCTACATGAATGCAATCAATCCTGGTATGTCGATAAGATTGAATTACTGGAAGCGAACTTGGGTGAGTCGGACGTCGCCTTTGATCTGTAGAGTGTCGATCCGGTTCAGGGGCTGAAGGCGATGTCTGAACTCCAACAAATGCTGATTATTCACGGCAATCTGCAAAACAGAATTAATTGACAATTTTAAATACAATATTTGGGGCATTATTACTGTATACAGGGTTATTTTCGCCCCGTGTTATTTTCGCCCTTTCACGCTTGCAAACAATTTTACCCCGTTTTAAATTCGCCCATTCATAGTTTTGTTTAAGAAATTATACTGAATTGTTTCAATTCGCCCCGTTTTAAATTCGCCCAAATGAGAGTAGGGCGAAAGGGGCGAAAATAAAACGGGTAGTATTACACAAACTTTTTTATTTTTGCACTAAAATACCTTAAATTTGTCATGTTCCGCCATGATAATCATATCGAAGTTGGCGTTGGGCATGAAGGGGAAGTAGGGACTGTGTCTCTCCTCCGACCCCCAGCCACCACCTTGACAAGAGTTCCTCAGGACAACGTTAAAGTCGCCGCCAACTCGGAGTCGTACGTCACAGTGCAGCGCGATGTCACTTCCGTCATACGGTCCACACATTAAGTTAATGGTGAACCTAAAGTGTAATCAAATACGTGTACAAGGACCATAAATATATTGTTTCAGTTACAGAAGAGGTTTTCTTTTACTTTACAAAGAAATGGTTACTTTTGGTAATCTATTTTATTGTGGATAATAAGGAGAAAATGAGTATGAATAAAATTTACCTTTCGGCATTGGGATGCGGCACGCCGCTAATGAATATCATTTTCCCCGGGAAAATCCCTCCAGAAATTGGTGTAGTAAATGGAACCGGCTTATTTGGAAAAAAAAACAATGTTTCACATTAGAAAATAAAACACGAATTTTGTTTTAGTTTTCGCCATATTTTTAAATCAATCACAAACCATAAAATCGCTTTACAATACTCACGGGGTTGTAAATTGGTTGGGCTCCTCCTCCTGGGTATCCCCCGGCCGGAGGGTAAGCTCCCCCGGGGGGAGAGTAGGCTCCTGCGGGTGGAGGCGGACTGGGCATGGCGGCCTGAAAAGCATTGTAATCCATGAAAGCTCTATGTGTGGATTTGAATTGAATTTACTTCAATTAGTGATTTAATTATGTGAAATATTTCCTTGTATTTTCTGGAAATTCATGTAGTGCTAAAAATAGTGAAGAGTCAACTATAAATTGATCAATGTCTAAATGATGCACTATTTTAAGAATAATAATTATTTACATAGTAAGTGGATGTAAATCGTACGCTTAGAGATGATAAGAAGAAACTTGTACTGAAGAGACATGCAAAACTAGACTATAGTGGTTAGTACTTTTATCACACACAGTTTGAGACTCAGCTGACCTACATGTAGTTCTTATGCACTTAAGTATCAGTCAACCAACTTTTATTCACCGACATTTGATATCGTTTGATAAAATGTGATTAATGTATGATCAGGTAAACCCTTCTCCAGTTTTTTCCTCTGAGCATTTAAACCCAAAATTGATATTTTTAAACCCCCCCCCCCCCCCCCCCCCGTATTCGAAGATTTAAGATATATAGTTTTTGACCTTGTCCAACATTCTTTCCTTGACCTCGGAGGTTGGCCAATTTTTACAAAAAATTAATAACACAATTTAGTGGTACCAAAAGAATGGTTGTCAAAAGGCAATCTTTACAAATGCCAATTGCAAGCTTAATGTCTAAATTACAGTAAAACTCAGTTATAAAGAACTCGTCTATAAAGAATTCCAGTTTATGTATAGAAAATAATTTCTTAAGACTTTAAGAGAGTTTGTATGGTGTTCTTTATACAGATATATTTGCATATCTACTGCTCACTCCCACTATGAACATGTAGTCATCAACTGCATTCATAGGACTATAGACGCAATTGCTTCTGTTATGAGTGCAATTGCTCCTTCACACTCGAGTAGTGCAAGCTCTCCTACACTTACGATATGTGTTTAGAAGTATACTGGTGTCTCATTATATCGCGGTACTTAATCCTTTTGTATAAAAAGTGTTATTCCAATTTTTTACTTTTAACTTTCATCAAAAAATATTCATAGACCAATCTATGGACTAACTTTTTATTGTCAAATTATTTCCCAAGCTTGCATCGTTTAAGTTGTTGTCTATTTTTAAAACAGGAAGTCTTATTTACCTCCTAAATTGGAGAATCTCATTGTATCGCGGTATGGGAAATCATGGAAACTTGTAGATGACATGGACCTCAATTTTTATTTTTGAATTTACGATGTAGTTCTACAGGAAGAATAAACAAATATACAGACTTAAGACCTTTAAAAGATGAACTATGGTATAATTTTTACTAGGTTATAAATTTAATTGTTAAAAATAATAAAAAGCGTGACTGGAAATATGTAAAATTATGTTTTCTTAAATATTTTTTTTTTCAAAAGGATGTTCCATACTTCTTACTCATCAAAAACGTAAACATTCGGACAACAAAAACATTTTGTCCATTAGTAAAAAGAATAAAGGCTATGAATCCAAATTTTTGCAACATACCGCGATACAACGAAACCCGCGATGTAATGAGAATCGAATATATATATATATGAAATGTTTCGTAAAAGGAATAAATATAAGTTTTTAATAATATTTTTTGGGAAAAAAGAATTTCAGAACAACTTATTTACTGATTTATAACCTTAAAAATTTAATTTTCGTCAATGTATTTAATTGTATAATAAAATTTTTTAAAAATGAAGAGAATTGCCATATTCTTATTTTTTCTTGTCATATTTTTTCATATTTGTACAAAGAACGATAACTCTTCATACTTGGGTGATAAAACTAAGCAAAATTTCTTCAATTAGTAATATGTATATTTCAAGAACGGTTTCAGCTCTATAAAATAAATAGAAAAAATTTAAAATCATACAGAAAAGCATTCTGGAGTTATAATGATTATCGAAGCATTCTTTTTTTCATCATAAGGTTAAATCATTGATTTTTTGTCAGAGGGTTTCAATAACGTTGATCGATGACGTCACATCTGCATCAAAACAAAAATTTAGATCTAGAGAATGTGACGATGGCACAGCTTGTATCCAGATATCTGTGTTTTAAAAGAGGCTAGTACTTTATAAATTGTTTGTGATTTATTAGAGAAAAGGTGCAATGATCAGGTATACTAATTTTAAAGCCGTGTGTTTTCTTTACTGAAGATAACAAGCCACATCTTTATGTAAGCCAGGATTTCCTCTGATATTCTTGATAAAATAATTAATAAACAACGATTATTCAATGAACATGGCATTATGAATAGCAATAGCTCTGCTAGCATATTTTTCATGATGCGCTAGCTAAATAACGTTGTTTATTACATTTTTAACCGTGAAATACTGTAATTTATTCATTGAATAAAAATGATATCCTGTCACAGTGTGAAAGGATTTTATCCTGTCACAGTGTGACGAATAAAAGTTGGTTTAAATTCATCTCATAACAAGATTGCTGTAAAAAAATCTTCCTTGACCTAATATAAGATAGATGGAAATAAATAAACCATTTGAAAGCGAATAAAACTTATGTTGCTAAATCCATGTTTACAGTATTTTCACCTCACTTAGCTATGACGTTTTAAACTCATGACTGTGTTACAAAAAGACAGAAGCAAAGGAAAAATCAAAGATTTTTTTTAAAAAATGTAATAAACAGAAAATTCAATGTTTTGTAGTTGAATATGGAATTTATTTCACTCGTGAGACAGAATTTTTTGATATTTTCACTCGTGCTTCGCACTCGTGAAAATATCAAAAATCTTCCCTAAATAAATTCCATATTCAACTACAAAACATTGAATATCCTCTATTTATTTCTTAAATAAAGAATCTCTGTTAGACGCGGCCAAAATTCGAAGTCCCCATGAGTTCCTCATGACAGAGTACATTGTATTCTGTTCGAACAATTTCTTAAAGGCAAACTATTGACAAACAAGTTAATGATTCAAGGATATCAACAATCTCGTTTAAAGTCATCTTTTGACAAGATCTATGGTCAGTTAATGTTAAATTAATGAACATATAATGGGAAAAGGACAGCCTGTTAAAAGAGTATTATCATTTTTAAGCAAGTCAGCGAAGACCCAAGTAGAAAAAAAAATACAAATAAACATTACATTTAAAATTAATCCAGCAATATTTGCAAGTAATACAACTCTACCAATAATATAAAATAACAGTTATTAGTCATCATTTTTAAAGTTAAAAAGATAGAAATAGAAGACTTCATTTCATACTATATATCCAAGATATTTCATTTGTCTTATATAATAATAAAGCATGCTGGCATTGTGCTTTAATTAAGGCCACTATGAACTCGTTGGATTAAGGAATCTTTGAATTTTTTGCGAATAAAAGTTGGTTTAAATTCAAAACAGTATTTTATTAAGAGTGTTGAGAACCGTTTTTCTTTTGAGTTTTTTTTGAAAATCAGATGTGCTGGGGAGACTCGTGTTTTTTAGGGTTGGGTCAGCTAGTGCCTCAAACCTTCGCTATCTCTCCGACCACTCGGCCTAGAAATCCCCCTACTCCGTGTCCATGTGCGCCATCAAATCGAATGCTGTAAATCTGTACACCGCCCTCTATCGTCAGAGTGTTCACGTGATGCTTCTCAACTCTATGGCGGAAATCACAAAAATGTCTACCATTCACAGATATCTAGGGAGAAAAAGATTACCAGTTGTAAAAACAACTTTCCTTAGTTATCATGCATTTATCAGACTTATTTCAATTTAATCATTAATTTTATGTATGATTTTTTTTAATTTGATATTTGCAGAATTTTATAGTATCTCACATATATGTATTTCAATTTGTTACAGATTCGTATTCTCTGCTTTGATTTGAATTTTAAAACTGTAAAAATATTACAAACGTTGTCAAGGCAACAAATTAAACAATATATATCTACCTTATAGTGGTGATGCTGGCAGAGGATAATGACCTCAAAGGGCATCCCCCTCTGAAAGGGCTGGTGCCCTCCCCTCTCCTCCCCTCCCCAGCTATGGTGCTGATAATGATTTCTGACCACACAGTTTTCATTCAGACGAGGGTTAAAATGTAAAGCTGTGTTGGACCGCGGGTTAATGTTTGGTCCGGTTTGAAGGTTGATGGAAAAACTATAGAAATCAAGATATAATGAATATTTATATAGATATACATCTATATAATTATATATATAGGTATAATTACTGTATGTACAAGGATTTTCGCCCCTTTTGGCCTTTCTTGCAGGTGGGCGAAATTTAAACGTAGCGAATTCAAACACAGCATAATTTCTTAACTGAACTGGGCAATTTTAAAACGGGGCAAAATTATTTACAAGAAAAAGGGAGAAGATAAGACGGGGTGAAAATATCCATGTATTTTTTTTTTTTGGATTTATTATTGATGTGCAAATACATTTTTTCCATTTCAAAAAGGGAATGCGGCTGAAAATATATAATCAACGTAATTTAATAATGACATATATTATGCACGATATTTATTGAAATAATTCTGAGGTGAATTAAAGTTTTCACAATTAAACTAGGAAGTCAAATTAAATGTACAGGGTAACTAATATTTGCTGACATCCACCCGGATGGATTTATGAATCTTTTCGCACGTGGTGCAGACAGGAAGTTCCTTCCATTATTTCTAAATGCCAGTAACAGATGTAGCATTAGCCTGCTTAATGGCCGTAACAGGAAGGGAAAAGTCCATAAAAGTACGCCGAAATCATTTTTGGGAAAATACCCACTTGATGAAAAAGTGTGAATAACAAATATATTAAAAAGACGGGAAATATGCAAATCATGTATTTTTCCTTATCTTTTCTTTAAACATTTGCTGAATCATTTTAACGCGTAAAAGGAAATAAAATAGTTCATATCTAGGCTCTGGGGACTTTTGTGATAAAACAGTTTGAATTATTTCCTTTTAACAATTTTTCGCCTTCATACTGTAGAAGCAGTTCCCTTCTATGATCTCTTGATAGTTATAATATAACTATCAAGAGAACTGTTAATATTATTAACAGTACAGTGGACCTTCAGATATCCGGACATCAGATTTCCGGATGCTTCAGTATCCGGGCGATTTTTCATCGGAACGGATTTTTTAACGTTATTATGTCTTGCTTAACTGGTAATTCAGGTATCCGGACGTTTCACATGTCCAGACAAATTGACTAGGAACAAAACCGTCCGGATAAATAAGGCTCCAATGTATATAGTGTTGTAATATGCATACCTGTGTTCATGGTGGGGGACCACGCCGTTAATTACGATCTGACGTCCATCTCTCATACCCCCGGGGATACCGCCTACATACGGAATGCCCTGATAAAAATAGAACATAGAATCATCTCTCAAAAATATGAAGTATGTGGTACTAAATGTAAAAACTGAACCTTGTTCTGTGTCAAAATAGACTTTGACAGCTAAAAATTCAAGGAATTTTAAATGATTTTTTGCCCCAGGAAAGGAATCTAGACTTTAACAGCTCAAAATTCAAGGAATTTTAGACGATTTTGTGCCTAGAAAAGGAAGCATAAAGGTGTCTGTATTCAAAGTAACGGTATATACACCAGTTCCGTGTACATAATAGTTTATCTAATTTTATTTCATTATAATTGTCAGTATGAGGAAATCAATACGATACTCAATACAGTTAATAACATAAGTTACAGCAGTGAATGGGATCAATGTTTTTGTGTATCTGGCACCTACACATACGAACACATGCACGCTGCACGTACGCATTAATCTGTTAATCTTGATCTTTTTTTCATTACATTGTACATCATTATTACTCTTGGCCAGTCTTGGGTATTGATTGACTGTCATGTAAATTTTGTGGGGTTACCGAGTGGCAGTAAATAGAGAATTACAACATAACAGCTGACTGATCCATGTCTGCAAAAATAATGTATCAGCTTCTCTGGCTCTAAAAATAATCAAAACGTAATCAACTTCTCTGGTCTAATTAGTTTCACGTATTCATATAGGTCTAGAAATAGATAGCGATATAGCAGACACATGTTAACAACTGATCGATTATAAATATCAGTCCTCCTTTTCCAGGGAGTATACATAAAATAAATAATAACAAAGATGATAATAAAATCTACTTACTGGGTTTGTTACCGTGGCCATTTTCTACTTTCTCTTCAGGGTCAGGAAATGAATGTGATGTGCTGAGTAGTGATGAAATTTAAATATTGCAGGAAAATGTACACACCCCCACTTTTAAGTCACGTCAGGTGACCGACTCACGCGGATATGATTGTTTACATTAATGTCAAGGGGGTTCAACATTCAAGCAATGCACAAAGGTAAATAGATAACAAGGATATACTCCGTAAACAACAAAATCTAACAGGCACCAACATTTCGCAAGGAAATCGGAAATTTTCACAGAAGATACATATCTCTCCCTGCCTCTCTCCAACTGAAACTTAGCCATTAAACTAATATCTGATAGTTAGAGCACAGCACACGAGGGAAAGAATGATTAAATATATATTAACAGGAAAGACTTATGCATAGTTAGATTCATTAGAGTTCACTTGAATCAGCAATCTTTTATTTATATGTATATATGAGTCATTTTCTCCAGATATATCTACTAGTATTTTCTATGACGTTCTGTCTACATGTATAATTTTGAATCTGTATGTATCACGAAATAAAGATTGATTGAAATCAAAAATTGAATAGGTAACAACTTAATTAGTGTATGAACAACAATCAGAACTTCACAAACTGATCAATAATCATGTCGCATACTGATCTTAATCTGAAGAGCATTTACCGAATTACCTCAAAATAGACTTGTATGTAAAAATGGAATATACAATGTATGATGCGATTGTTTGATTGAATTTTAGAGAAATTATCCTAAATTTTGACTTTTCCCCTGACTAGTTGATTACTTATCTTCTAACCGAGTACCACCGCCCCAACTACCTGGTTCAGGAAATTGGTAAAAACCTGCCATATCTAACATAATATATAACCCAAAAAAACTTCTCCTCTGCCTTTAAGGGCTTGGAACCTTCTGTTCGAAAAAAAAATTCAAATCCTACAGCATTTTTTTAAGGAGGCAGCGTTTTCTTTTTTTTTTTTTTTTTGTTTTTTTTTTTTGTTTTTTTTTTTTTTTTTTTTTTTTTTTTTTTTTTTTTTTTTTTTTTGTTTTGCTCAAAACTTTGATCAATGAGACCGAGCAATTTAACATTACACTATTCACATTTCATAATTCACACAATTTAACGTGTACATATGTAATATTTTAATATCCATTTATGTGTACTTTAACTTCACAGCTTATCACATTCTTAATAAATTTTGATATACATGTACGTTAACAAAAATAAATTCTTAGTCAAGTTTAGCATCTTGTTACATTAGCTTAAGTGAATCACAATTTACACCTCATATCACTTTATATTCCATAGTTACATCAGTAATGCATGCAAATACCCTCACAAACAATTCACAGTCATTGTCAAACATACTAATATTACAAGAGATATCTAAATAAGTACATTCTAGATAATATGATATTTTAACAACTACTCTCCCTGAATCATTTATGTACAATTTGTTTGATTTTGAATGGAAAGAAACATTTTTGAAAGAAAAAGCAAGCTAGAATTAGTCGTATTTTTAAATTCTACTTTACACAGCAGCCTGGGGATTATAGAGCGGAACCTCAAGTTTAAACCAGAAATGCTCCATGGTATTGACTACATTGTAGGTCTATTGGAAAATAAATGTTCAACAACTTAAGGACGATAAAACATATTTTTATAAAATGAAAACGAAAACATAATTACATGTATGTCATTAGCGTACAGAAAAAAGAAGTGGGGTCAATGTGGGAGGAAACCGGAGCACCCGGAGAAAACCCACGTGTCTGAGTGGGCGACCCCATACCCTCTTCCAACTCAGACACCCGTAACTTTGGTGGATGTGCTTGTGTGTGCTTCACAGATCTGGCTTTCTCTGTTGACATCTTTCTTTGTCTTTCTCCAAACACGAACACAAGGATATGTCCCTTCGATGCTTTTATTTTCTGTCAATGAATAAGAAAAAGTAATCATAATGGGACTAATGATCATGAAGAACATTGTCTCACAGAATAGCATAATCGTCTTAAATAGCTTTCACATACCTGGGAGCTCCTTGTCATTCAAAATGTCAAGGACACCCACATAATTTCATCTGAGTCTCCTACTGGGCACTGCCACCAAATCATCAAAACACACTATGAACAGACTTCACATCGGTCGGTATATATTTGCCTTATTTTTATTCTGAGTGCAAAATTTACTTCTAATCAGGCTAAGTTAAAATTAACTTAAAGTCACGTTTGAGTATAGCCACGTTATGTCCCATTTTCAACATAAATACGAAGAAGAGAATTAATTCTTTCACATCCTACTAAATGGCACGTTAAAGAACGATCAATCAATCATATCCAATTCAAATGTCCTCTTAGGGTCCAGGTTTTGGAAAACTGGTCAAGTGAAATTGCAATGTTCTTGAATTTTGCAGAAAAATAGTGTATTTGAGTACCTTAAGATAAGAATTGAAATATTAGCATGTCCTCAATGATCCAAAAATAAGAAATGTTTTTCAGAAGCAGATCTTTCATTTTATACTTGTACATTTAGACGGTGTGGTATATACAAATTTTATTTTATAGCCTTTTTTAAAGAAATATTTAGGATATGTGGAAAATGACGCAATCCGTGACTTCATAATGCATGAACTAGCAAGAAATTTAGGTAATTTTCATGAGATATGCAGAAACTAAAGATCCAAGTGATAATTAATGCATTGTCAACTAAATCAAAGTGTAGTTTTGATTCTCAGAAATTCTCAAGGCCAAAGAATCCTTAAGAGAACCTTGTTCTTTATATCTGAGGTATTCTCTGTCAAGTGAACGCAAATTAAAATTTACACAAGAATAGGAATATTGAAGAACTACGAACTCTAACTCCTAATTCCCGCCTACATTTTGCACCCATTAAATTCAAAATTAATGGCAATTTGGCCATTAAATCTTTGTTTAATACAAAGAACAGTTCTATGGTAATTGATTGATCATTTTAATTCCAGCTCTAGATAGTAAATTATCATTAATTCCAGGTCTTGAAAAAAGGGGGGTAGACGATATTTTCTAGTGAAATCGGACTTTCAAGAATCACCATATTTTGAAATAGTCTTAAATATGATAAAATGTATCTCATATCTTTTCTTATGTTTTACGCAAATAAATAAAACATATGTAAATTAATAAAATACAGTTATTTAGTTGTAAATAGCTTTAAAATTGGTGAAAAAGCAGCATTTTTTCGTTGTTTGTCTACAAACATATGTTCCCCCAGTGAAACACAAAAAGCTTTGGCATAAATTTGTAAAATGACAGTCCATATAACCTGTAAAAAGGAATTTTTGTTTCACGGGGGGGGGGATGTTTTAAAAATATTTTCCGTTTTCCCTTGATTTCTATAGTGAAAAACACAAATTTTACCAAAATTATAGAGTTATCTCTTTTTGGTATCCCAAATAAGAAACGTTTTATGAAAATTCGTATAAATATCTATAAAAATTTTGAAAATCATTCAAATATGTTAACTTTTGAGAATTGACTTAGAGGTAGGCGGGAGAACAATACTATCGTTCGTAGTTCTTTGTCTAAAAAGTATATATAGCATAATTAATTTCATTGAAAAACATCCTTTTTGTACATGTAAAAATATTGACCATTAATTTGTTGTATTATAATGTTCAATTATTATTTTTAGTAGAATTTAACAAAAAATAGAGATGTCCTTCTTCGTGCATGGGAGGAACATGGAGCTATTTCACAACAACTGAAGAACTCCAACCATTATTGGCAAAATAAATATGCTTTGAAATTTCATACTGGTTTACATTCAGTATGAGAGCGCATGTGAACGTAATGCAAACGTTACGCCAACACACCAAAAAGTAAAATCTGCAAACGTTAAATATATCCCTGTTGATATAAATTACAGCATCTGAACAGGGCTTAAATGAAATATTATTATTTATTTCCAATATTTCTTTAATTGCACCCTTTTCTGGAATTATTAATTATGTCACATACCTGATCTGTGACAGTTCTCCAAAGTGCTAAGTCTTGCTGTGGGGAAGGTCAACGTCCGTCAGTCTAGTATTTCAAGTTGTTTCCACCAATTCCTGTCTTGCTACCGTAGCCCATTTCCACATGTTGAAGGGACAGCATTTATCAATCTTATCTACGCAATTGTTTCCACCAATTTCTGGCTGGCTGAATCTGCTTATTTCCACATTTTGGAGTGTTAACGTTAATCATTCTCTGATTTTCCACTTGTTTCCTCCAATACCTGTCTGACTGTAGCTGCATTTTTTTTGTTTGATGTTTGATGACATAGTAAGCATTTCCCATATAAAGAAGGCCCCGGACCCTTTCTCACAAGTACGCAAATTAAAAATTAAAAAAAAATATTCTTTTGCTGCACTCTTTCTTAGATAATTGATTTAGTCAACTACCTGATAAGGGACAGTTATCCGCTGTGGTAAGTCTTGCTGTTGAGAAGACCAACGTACATCAGTCTAGCATTTCAAGTTGTTACCATCGATTTCTGACTGGTTGTAGCTGTGTTTTTACCATATCTTGGAGGGTCAACGTCCATCAGTCTTGTCTTTTCTACATGTTTCCATCGATTCCTGTCTAGTGGTAGCTGCTTATTTACATCTTGCAGGGTCAACATTTATCAGTCTTGAGTTTTCATATTGTTTTCACCAATTTCAGTCTGGCTGTACTGCTTATTCACACACCCTGGAGGGTTTTCTATCTGTCTGTAGCTGCCTGTTTCCATATCTTGGAGAGTCAAGGTGCATCAGTCCTGTATTTTTCACTTATTTTCACAAACTCCTCACTAGCTGTAACTGCTTATTTCTATATCTGGAGGATTAAATGTCATTCAGTCTTGTCTTTTTCATACGTATCCATCTACATGTATTCCTGTCTGGCTGTACCTACTTCTTTCATATCTTTGAGAATCAGCGTCATTCAGTCGTGCCATTTGTAGTTGTTCCTGTAAGGTTGCAACCGTTCTTTTTTTTTTAATATCTTTGTGCATCACTTTTATTGGAATCTAGGGAGGTCACTATAAGAAAATGAACAAAATCGTGAGATCAGGGCTTACATAAAACATCATTTATCCAGCTCAATGATATTCTTTTGATGGAATCTGCCTTGGAGCATTGATCAAGTCACATACCAGTCTGATAAGTGAGTTATCAACTCTGGTATTTCTGGCTGTTTGTTGGTCAATGTCAATGGTCCTGTATGGTTGCATTTCTCATTTTTACATTTTGGAGGATCGTCGTCCATCAATGCTGCCACTTCCAGTTGTTTCCACCATTTTCTGTCTAGGACCATCTTAAAAATATTTGTTCGCCCTCTTCCGACTCAAGATTAAAATATTCAGTTTGAGGTAGGTTGGGAAATTATTTTACAAATGACGATTTCAGCTTGAATACTAAGTTTTCAAAATCTGATAATTGGAAAATTAATACACTTAAAATAAGCACTAATAAGATAAACAAAAAGTGCATTATGAATTGCAAAAACAATTGTTTTCTGAGGGTTCAAGACGTTTTGAATCTGGCAATTTTAGAAGATAAATTGGGAGAGGTCAAACATTATTTTTTAAGACGGCATGACTGTAGATGTTCCATTCCACACCTTGGAGTGTCAGTGTCCATCAGTATTGTCTTTTCCAGTTGTTTCCACTAATTCCTGGCTGGCTGTAGCTGCAATATTCCAAATCAGGGAAGGTTGATATCATCACTTTGGTCATATCCAGCTTTCGACCAACTCCTGGAATGCTGCAAATGTTCTTTTCCCCATCTTAGTAGAAAACCTTTTATAGACACCGTGTATGGAAGTCACTGTAAAAGATTACATGTGAACAGGGCTTAGGTGAAACATTTGGTACATTGGCAGGACTAAGAATTTTAATGTATGTATTCTGTTTTGCATTGAATCATTGATTATGCTTAATACCCGATAAGTTACAGTTATCCATTTAATAAGTCTTCCAGTTGGAAAGGTCAACATCAGTCATTCTTAGTCTAGGGATGTCAAAATTGTCAATAATTGATATTCGAATATTCGACAGGAGTATTCGAATATATTCGAATATTCGATAAAATAGATACATTTTGCATTATAGAATATATATTTTCACACTCCAATCAACCAGTATAGGTTTTATGTCATTATTTTGGAATAAAATTTCAAGTAGAGTTTTGTAAATGCAAAGTAATTATATTTTTAAAATTTTACAGAGTATATGAAGAGTAAATACATGTAAATCCAAAATGTAATTAAAAATTGTTTTTGAAAATTCAAAATATTCTTTAGTATGTTCCAGATTAATTGATCGTCTTACAATGTACCAAAGCCTGCACTAATTACTCCTACAAATTTATACCACGCTAAAGAATTATCTACTGAAGAAAAATTAAATTCAATTAATTTTAGATGATTAATTTCCTGATAATTATTTTAACGATATATACATAAACAAGGGATCAATGTGTTTTCTGTACAGCTGTGTTTTTAAACAATACAAACTGATTGCAAGTACTTTATATACCAATAATTAAATGATCAAAGAATAATGTATTCTAATAGATACACTCTTCACACTTTTGAAGTAATCCAACAGGAGTGTCTTTTAATTTCTTTTTTAATCAAATACTATTCCTAGTCCAATTTGGTTCAATTTCAAATAAAACTTGCAAGATTTTTTCTCTGTTAAATGCTTGTGTACTTTACAACCGAATATTCGAATCATGTATTTATATTCGAATATTAACTCAACGAACGAATATTCGAATATTCGAATATTCGTTGACATCCCTAAAATTTCTTACCTTTTTCCAGTTGTTTGCTCCAATTCCAGTCTGGCCATAGCTGCTGCTTTCCACATCTTTAAGGGTCAACATCTATTGGTTCTGCCATATCCCGATGTTTTAATAATTTCCTATCAGGTTGCAATGGCAGTTTTCTACATCTTTCTACTAAGACTGTCATCGTAACCATCATGGTAGTCCTGTCTTCAACCTGTCAGATACAAAGTGTTATTTTTAATTCTTTTTGGGAAAGGGTTAGAATGGGTACTGGATCCTCCCGCATCGTACATGTACCAGATCCGAGTTCCAAAAATTTTTAAAATAAGAGGA